>NW_009259597.1:310731-318392 GCF_000687185.1 Egretta garzetta
TTTAGTTACAGTGAAGGGATAATAAGCAATGTGACCAAATAATTTTGTTCACTAATATGACTATTGATACAAGGAAGGAAAGACCACGCCACTGAATTAAAACAGTAATATAAAGATGAAAGCATGTGTTTGAAAACCTCATAAAACTCAAAGGTTTTTTCTTCGCTGTTTTGCAGCTGTTACTGCTACTACCAAATCAAAATCAAATTACTCGGATTGCACAGCATTTCACAGTCATCTGAAGGCATATAATTCAAACTGTAAACATAATTTGAGCTGATAAATGAACTCCAAAGGGGTTTTCTTTGGCTTGCTTGTTTGGGGCCAGAGTCGTCATCCTTGGTTTGACTGATCCTCAAGCAGCAGCCTTCTCTTCGTTTTTGCTAAATAATTTTTCTGAGCATAGGTCTTTCCTGCCATATAACTGAGCTTAACTTGGGAAATAAGCACTGTGGAGAAGTGGAACATATGTTAATAAGCAGATTAAATGGTATTTTATAAATTCACATGTGTTTCAAGTAATGGTACCGCCTTCTAACCACTAAACACAGAAAACATATAAGAACAGATCAAAGAAGAAATAAGAATAAAGCCAAAATGAGATACAATGACATGATATTTAATTATCATCTACTCACTGATATAACATTACCCATAGCTGACTGCTTTCTACTGTTACTGTACATGTACTTTCCGTAACACTCTGACGGCGTTACATACAAAGAAGCTAACCTGGGGAAAATGCACAACGGCAAATGGCAAAAAAATAACCTAAGAACAAAACCAAACCAAAACCAACCCCCAAAACCCTCACCCATAGGAAAAAGCACAAGACAGTAGGAGGGGAAGGCTGAATATGAAAGAAATAGTTTCTTTTTTCAGTTGTACATCTTTCTTCCACAACACACGGACACCTAGTTAATTAACGACGCTGAAGGTGTAACTTATCTTTACTTATTATTGTGCTGTCACATGAAAGGTTATGTGCAGGAGTTAAAAACTACATGATCTTAACCTGTCTCATACTTAGAAAAACACACCCCTCCCCCCACCAAAACCCAACGGATATACTGAACAGCATACCTGCTACAATCAACAAACTTCAAGATAAGATTTTCTCATCCTTCTCAATCTAACACTGGAAAAATTAATGCATGATACACAGCTTCTGGTTTCCTACAGGAACAGAATTTTCCACACAAAAAGCATCCGTAATCCCTAGACTGATTTCGTTTTCAATTTACTCCTGGCAGCGTTCACATGACACTCATTGCTCGGGGTCAGAAGACATTATCCATCAACTTTCAGGGCTAACTGTAACAATTATATTTCTTCGCAATGGAACATAACTCTTCAGCATGCTCTTGGAGTTGCTGCCTGCCCGGAAAACATTGCTTCAGGCATGCCATCCAAGTACGTATCATTACCTCATGCTATAGCAAAGTGGGTTTGAATTATTCCCCTCAGAGTATGGGGCCTGTTTATAGAAACACGGAATCTTCTTGTACAAAAACCTTTTGTTGTTCATCAGTATTGTATTAGGTCGCTCTTAAGTCATTAGCACTCAGGAATGTAAAGTTTTCAGCATCAGCATGTGGTAAACTACTGAGACTTCTATAGTGTAACATAGTGGTTTTTTTACCGGCTTATTTTGGTCTTAACTGAGCAGCTTTGTTTTGCAAAATGGAATAATAGACAAAAGTGAATTTTTTGCAGGTTCTCTATACAACGAAACAAACTTTGAAGTCAACACCATGCAACCCTCCTGTGGAATGATTTTAATTTTTCTGCTTGTAAGGCTGCAATGGAACAAAAGCAATACGGAGGACATAAAAGTAAATGAAACAAATAATGAAAATAGCTCAATTAGAGATGACAATCAGTCTACAGTGCAACTAACTTCACACAGACTTGTTCTGCCTACGACTACTGCCACAAATTCCAGTACCGTCAGCCATGCTGCACCAACTGCCAACGCCCAAAAAAATGTAACGAAAAGAAAAGAGATGAGCAGTCAGTCAAACAGCACATCCCCAAGGCCCACTGATGGCACCACTTCATCTTCAAGTGTCCCTATGGGATCAAAAGGTGGAATAAATAACTCTGCCACAAACTTCAGCAGAATCCCCACATCTTTAGCAACACTTACAACAATGGGTGACTTTTCTGGAGTGACCAAAAGTGCTGCAGCTACTCCTGCTTCCACGGTGACACTAAGGAACTCCACAGTCACCTACAGCACCCCTTTGGCTGCAGTGCTCCCCAGTGGTAACTCTTCAATCAACCCCACTGCGTTGATCCCCACCGGTATCACTCTGCCATCACCCACGGTGAAGCAGGACAGTCTGACACCAAACTACCCCATTCAGCAGACGACAGAACAGAATCATCATTTTAGCAACACTTCTACAACATCACCTAATTCAAAAGATGCCAATAAAGGTAAGTATCTAACTAAAGTCCAACTGGATTAATAAAATCATAAAGCTGAAATCAAACCTTCTTTTCATTGAACAGGAGGCCTCATAAAATGGGTGAATTAATAGGTGACCTAGTATAGACTAAAACTAAAACTCACCCAAAATAATAAAATATTTTTAAAAATTATTTGCTGTTTACTTCTTTGTGTAACACTTCCAAGAGTGAGGGAACCTAATGACAGGTACTGCCCATTCACACTGGAATGGACCTATAAAGCAGATGTGTAGCAACAACATCTAAAATGTTTAACAAGTCAAGTTATATAAGTTCAGAAACTTCTGTGACCAAAGATGACTTCTTATAAATACTTCCAAAGGAATTATTAATTGTGCATTTAATTACCAAATTCAATATGCGTGGGAAAACAATGGAGCATAAAACTGTCACAGCACTTTTTCTATCCTGATGCTCTGAATCAGGTCTTCAGCAAAAGAAAAGGAAAGATTAGAAGACACAGTAATTTTTTTACCGTTAATTAGCTTTCAAGCTTTTAACACAGGACTGAATAGCTTATCCATCATATTCAGTAGAGTACAATTTGTACTAAGAACTGAAGGAGCATCTGACTTTCATGTTCCCCATCATAGTTATAGTAATTACAACGTACTTGATTTGAGATAACATGACTGAAAAGGAAAGGGGGTGGGAGAACAAGTTCAGTTCCAAGAAAAACAGTCTGCAAAGTGTTTCAGATCCTTGGTGAAAAGTCGCACTCCCCAAAGCCCTTGACTGCTATAAAGCAAGAGTGAAGTATCTGATCTTACACATTTATTATTCTCATTCAACTGTCTCTTCTTTCTTTCTCTCCTAGAGAAAATCAATAAAGGAGGAGTAATAGTTGGTGTCACTGTAGGAGCCATTTTGGGATCTATATTAATTGGTCTGATTGGATATTTTATATGTGGTAAGAAAAGGTCTGAGTCATTTTCCCACAGACGACTTTATGATGATACAAGGAACGACCCTGGTAAGGAACTGCACAAGTGTTTTGCATAAGAAAGTTTTTTATTGCTGCACAGAGATATTTAAATAGTCTGGCCTTATTGAATTATTAGGATTTATATCATCAACCTCAGTCAAACTAGTTTTCAAATTAGAGTGCTTTATTATTTTGAAATTTTGGCTTAACCAGTACTCCCCTTAACTCTACGTCTCCTCCTTACAAGTTATTTTTTAACTTCTGAAATATCAGGAAATACGGTATCTAGTATGAGTAAACCTGTTCAAAGAATTGCGGGCGAGCTCAAAATTATAGCTCAAAAATGCTCCCAAACTTTGACTAACTGAAAAAGGCTAGACTCCTTACTCATCCAACTTCAATTACAAAATGAGGGATGAAGCTATATCTTTTTTTTAGGACTAAAAATACTTTTAAGAGGTTTAAAAAGAAGATTGCTTTTGTCTTTTCCATTAATATGTGTAAACTTGTATTAAAGTGTAATCACACAGTCTCCAAACATTTGTATCATGTTCCTGGACTTCATTTTTAAATGTTTAAACAAAGACTGAGAGGCTAAGCACACTTTTTTTCTCATATAAAATCAAATAAAAATAAAACTCTGGCAATATGCCTCTTCTGGCTTAAATGCAAGAGCTTAAGCCTGCCAGGATGTCAGATTAGAAACTAGCTTTGAAAGTCAACCACCCATGTAGTCCTGAATGGGTGTTACTGGGAGAAAACACACTATCCTCAGAAGATCGCAAATCAGGGCCTTCATCTTCTGCTCCCCTGTACGTAAGAAAGAGGTTAACTGGATTTAGCTGTGACGGACTGCTGAACTAAATTGTGAGGTACCCGGCATAAGGGGATAAGAATCTTTTAAATAATATATTAAAAATAATTACAGTATCCTTTCAGTTCTCCACTTGGACAACTCACTTGGACCATATGATACGAGTTTCGGATGCACGTCAGATGACAGAGCAGCAGACAAGGCGGAGAAAGACAACGCAGGGTGCCCGTCCGATGGCATTCCTATGGCTGACATGACACCATCCCACCCTTCACCGTAATGTTTGCTTCAGATTATATTCCCACCTGTTATCGACATGGTTTCATTTTTCCCAAAATGACCTGGCAGCTGTTATCTCACAGCTATTACTGTGCAAACAGTGTTTTGGAAAGCAAGGGGAAAATCACAAGGTAGACTGATACGGAACAGGCAGGGCCCAGTAGCAGAGCATCACTCTCATACTTTGTAGTTAAATTATCAAATTACGGTTTTCCTGGAAGGATATTATACTTGTTTTCTTAGGAATAATATAGACAAATAGAACCCAGCTAAAATCCTGCCTCCTGTAACTTTGGTCAAAAATTCAGACATTATAACAGAGCAAAATTTAACCAAGGTTGCAATGATATGTTAGCATCAATACAAAAAAAATCTGAAGTTTAATTACCTTGAGGTGAAACTCTTCTCTCCAAATGTAATTCCTATTTGATAAATGACTTGGGGCATTATTTTCCCCACTCTATATTTGTACTTTCCTCAGTGAATATGACAGAAAGAGTTAGATTTACTTGGATTACTCAGAGGTTGAAGTTTTTTGAGGAGAATGGAACTACTGAGTAACACAGACTATGTTTAACCTTTGTCTGTGATGACTGAGTTAAAATCACTACCACAGGGAAAAAAAGACTGAAAGCTTCTATTCCTCTGTCAAACTGATCTGTTGTTTGCATTGCACGCTAGATCTGTAGAAATTATGTAAAAGGTTTTGATACAGGTTAGATAGAAGAAATAATCATCTTAACATGACAGAAAGGGAATTATCTCTGCCATGTACATAAATACCCTAAAAGGCATGCTCCTGTTTTGTCCAACTAAACAGTAAAATGATGGCAGTATAATGAAAATAATTGCATAGTTTATTTGTTTGCAATTATCAGAAATGTCTAAATAGAAAGAAATAACATGCAAAAGATACAGCTGTAAAGGCATAGAATAAACAAAACAAGTGCTGAGAAAATAACTAATCACATGGGATACATGCTTGCTACCATGACCCTGTGAAAGTGCTTTATTTAGTGCAGAGACTGTGGATCACATTGATGGAGTTATCTCATCAACTGTGAATGTTGCAGTAAGTACATATGTGAGTAAATTACATATATGCACACACCAGGGACAGAAACATTGGCAGTCACACTGCAGATGAGTAAAATGGGTATCTATTTCAAAGTTAGAAGATTAAAGAATTGAGTGCATTCGTGCAGTGTTGCCATTCCTACAGGGGGCAGTCATGAAAACAGCACGCTTCCCATCAAAACCAGAACCTGATTTCTAATCTTGTATCCATGGTGTTGGATAGCAGACTGAAAATCTGAGATACATTCACCTGTATTAGGTGAGAGCATCACTCTGCTGCTTGAAATTAATAAAAAAGTTATGTTCAGCTTTCATCTTCCTTAGCACACATTATGCCATCTTTCCTGATAACGGTAAAGCTGTATCACGTAAGCAAAACTCCTTCTTACACTTGAACCTTGGCCTCAGCTGCAAATTGAAAGAGCTCTGTTTGAGAACTCGAATATAGAGATGAGGAGATGGTAAGAAACTACCAGCTCTGTCCACACTGGTAACCATACAACCAAGTGCAATGTATTTTAGGAATTTATGAAATTAATTATTAGTAATTGCAAGGCTGTAACAGCAAGATTAGGAAACAATGAAGAAATATCACTGAGGCAAGCAAAGCGTGCCCTTCAGTTATATTTATACTACATTAATTTTTAACAATCTAATTATGATTTCTGTATGTATGTGCATGTGCTTATGTTGCCTATGTACCTCTGATGTTTTGCTGTTGTTTGTGTATTGGTTTTGTTTTTATCATGCCAGCGTCCAAATTTTGTGACATTTGTTCATCCTTCCCTTTAAGTTACAATCATTAATGCTTATTCACACATAATGCATAAATAAAGCTGCTGTGTGCCATTTGACTCTACTCAAAATTGTAAAACTCTGGCTTGAATTCAGACAGTTGTATGTATGTGAACTGGTGTTATTTTCTCAGGGTTTACATAGACAAACATTTACATTGGTAAAATTAATTATCTCTTGTCCTAATACCAGTCTTCCCTACTTTCTAGCAGCAAAATACTATTAGCTTCAGTGAAAGCTAATTCCATCAAGCATTTCATGCTGGAACCATTACCACTGTCTTGTATGGCATTATTACACCGACCTTCAAAGAGAGGGAAGACTGTTTTAGGTAACTCCTGTTCAACAGTGGCCTCTATAGATATCACCCTGCTTAGCTTCATGCCCCATGCCATGATGTGTGTGATGTCAGAGAGAACATAATGAGATATTCAGACTGAGGATTTGAATATAAATAAACTGCTGTAAGCACTTAACATCAAATCTTACCTATATTTCCCTCTAACTAGCTCCGACAAAAATATTCTCACTTATTCTATAAGAATTCTCTACAAGATGTGATTTTAATGTTAACTCCAGAGCAGTAAATTAACCTACATGTTTGCCTCTAAGAAGAATTATGCCTGCGTATTACTCAGGCTGAAAGACATTTAAGACGCTAAAGACAGTCATTACATTAATGATAAAATGTATGATTTTCACCCACTACTAGCACAGAGATTGAAGTTGATGAAAACAGGAAAAAAAAAAGTTTGTGTGACAAAATCATAATCCTCCTTTAAATTTTATCAAGAGCTCTAATCCCCCTTTACCCAGTAATCATATAAAAGGGTCAGGTGAACTAAAAGTCCAGAATAAATAAAAATGTACTTACCCCAAATTGCCATGAAAATAGCAAAGAAGACAGTCCCTCCGTTATCAAACAAATGCGTAACCTGAATAGAAAACAAGTACCTCAGGAACAAATAATATTGCCACCTTATCTTTTGCCCCAAATGCTGCAAATGGCTTTGATACATATTGTCCTAAATCATCCAGAAAATTCATGATGATTTCCCACTCTTTGAAAGAGGAAGAGAAGATCTTGAAATAGAATATTCTTGAAAAGTCTTTACTTTCATTGGTGTTGACTCTGTTGCTGACTTAAGGACCAATTTTTAAGCTTTTACCATGAAAAGAAACCCATCCTTATGACAATGGAAGGGTGCAGGTAACCAGATTCAGTTTTGCTGTACTGTGGTCTTTTTTTACATCTGATTTTAGTCTGGCCAGCAGGCATGCTCTGTACACGAGGCG
>NW_009259597.1:318426-328695 GCF_000687185.1 Egretta garzetta
AGGAATGCTCTGTACACGAGGCGTGCCAGGATGCTGGGGCTGACAGCCCACCTCGGGCAGGTTACCTAACCCGCTCCCGCAAGAGCTGCCAGCTGCAAGGAGAACTCATCCTGCTGACAGATTTTCTTTCTTCTAGAGAAGGCTAGCATTATTGCTTCTGCCTTGAAAATTAAAAAAACTAACTCAGAAAAGCCAAAAAACTTAATAGAAACAGTGTTGCTTGCCTCTATTTTATTTCTTATTGAGTAAAATTATTATAATATTGTGACAATTTATTAGACATATATTTTATCTGTAAGTCAGTTCTGTTTTTCTTTTTTTAAGATTCTAAAATGGGAATTGACTATTGGATACCAATAATCCCAGTATGTTCCCTGCATGAATCATACAGTGGGATCAATTGTACATACAAATATGTCTTTTGCTTCATTTTTCTTTTGCTTCCACAAAGGAAAACACAAACATAATGGGTATGAGACCAAAAATGTGAGAGGTGAACAAAAGCAGTACAATAAACCTGCTGTACATTTTCAGTTTTGAGTGTAGATCAGTGTGTCATTTTGGACATTCTGCTCAGTAAGGAGTGCATCTTTTCCAAGCTAAACAAACCTAACCCCGCAGAATTAATGTTGCTAAAAGTAGAAAATATTTACCTGGCTCCTGATCTAGCTTTGTCTCTATAAAAAGTGTTTGGGCTGAAGTCTTTCACACTCAAGATTTGACTGTCTTAAGGGCTAAATGTGCAGTCTTGAGTCTCTGTGTTGACCAGAGGCCTCTAGGCAGAAGTGAAACATTGTAGGACCCGGTGCTAGTCCGTCAGCATACCTGTCTGATGTTGTCATCATCGTACAAGACTTCAGGCACTTCAAGTCCACCCTGAATCAACACCCTGTCCTGGGGTCCAAGGACAAGGTGTGCTGGGCGCAGAACCAGCCCAGACAGCCTGAGTGCACCACACTAATCACCCACGGATCAAAGAGTCCATTTAATCCGGATGGGAATGACAGCCGGGGCATTCGGCAATTCAGATTACAACTCAGGTATTGCATGCCTTTCCCTTAAATTACAAACTTCACTTCAGTGTAGCATTTTTAAATGGAAAAGGAATAAAGAGGGAGGGGATGAAAGAGAAGGGCAGTAACAAGAAGGAAAAAGGCAGCTATTGTGTTTTGTCTCCAGCTTTACAAAAACCTTGGCAGAAAAACACATTTGAAGTATGTGATTTTTCCAGCATTAGTTTGCTCTGTCTGAAGAGCTCCTCTAAAGGGAAACCTGGCAGATATTTAATGAAAAAAACCCCTGACAGCAGTTTTAATAATGTGAAATATGAGCACAAGGCCTTATATAAATGAGGCAGGTCCCATGATATAAGAAGGTTTGGGGAGATAAAACTTCACTTAAAGGAACTGATTTTTCCTAATTAACTCAATGCTTGTGTGCTTATATACAAAGAGCTATTTGAATGAATAAGGATTAAAACACTTATTCCAAAATAAGGGTGCTGGTGCCCAGAATGAATCAGGAACAGCTTCCCTTGCATATCAGCTCTTTGGTTGTGTGCAAGGAAGACACAGAAGTAAGTTCTGTTCCCACAATAACAAAACCAGAGGGAAACCCTGACAAACTCCATCTCGGGAACGAGAAAGCAAGCAGGAAATGCCATTTGCTTTTCCCAGAGAGCAGATCTGATGCTTTATTTTTAAATATGTTAGTTCCACTTGCTTATATTACTAGCAGCACTTGGTTATATTACTTCAGAAAGTAAACAGGAACGATTGATTTGAACTCAGATTGTAGTTTTCTAACATTGCAGATTGTTTTCATTCACTAATTTCGGGGCAGACACAGTGGAAGTGCTGACACATGTTTGGGTATGTGCTGCTCAGCTCAAGTGACACGGTGGCACCCAGCAGGATCACAACCCCTGCTGGAAACCAGACGTTTCCTAGCAAGAGGGTAACAAGTGAAGCTGCAGTGAACTCTTCTTTAAAGATGACATGGTGAGTGAAGGCATTGCAGCCATAACCTCCAAGTTATAAAAAGCTTCACTGAGCTTTTTTTCATTTTTTCCTTTTTCTTTGCCATTTGAGTGGCCAGATGGTAATCCTATTCCTTCCCAAAGAGAAGTCTCTCTCTCTCCCACTTGGGGGAGATCCAGAGCAGACGAATCCTGAAAGGAGATAATTTTTGGTTGTTTTCTGTGTTCCAGCCTCAGGTTAATCAGTTTTTCAGAGCAAAAGCACTGGCAGGGAAATTTGGGAGCTTACATGAATTTCCACAGTATTTGCAGACATCAGAAAAGGGTGCCTGCAAAGACGGAATACGAGTAGTTACTACTTGTCTTCCCTGGTTGTCATCTGATTTTGTTTCAAGGGGACCAGTTTAAAAATACGTGGAAATGTGGACGGACTGCCACATCTTTTCTGCTGCCATGAATTACTCATAATGTAACATTAAATGTGAAATTTCAATGATTTAAGCAAAGGATGTCAATGTAAATATAAACGAGAGACAAAAATTGCTTCTTATTAACCAGGGATGTTAAAATAACAGGACCTAAAGTTAAAGGGATGCTACAATGATAAATGAATTAATTTCCTGTTAAACTGCAGTGGACTGCTGAAGAGGTATTTGTCATCTTCTAAAGACAGGCATTTCTGGGATGGGTTGTATAGTTTGCATAATGTTATTTCAATTAAGAAAGATGTTATCTTCAGTAAACAGTTTAAAAACATAAGAAATTGATTAAAAAGTTATGAAAAAATCTCACTGAGCCATTTTCTGCTATAAAGTTACAGCAGTTATTTAAAAACAAAAACCAGTTTTGCCTTAAGTATGACATTTTCAATGGTATTTATTGCTGTTGTTGCAAAACAACTTCATTTTTTTCTTTTGGCATTACAAAATAGAAAATTAAATTTCTAAAATCTAAATATAAACCGTTTTTATAAATGTCAAATGTTTTTAGAGTTTTCCTTCACAGACACACTTGAAATGTTGAGTTTTACTCAAAAAAGGTTGAGTTTCACTCAACATTGGTCCTACCTATATGAAATTTCAAAAGCTAACACAAAATTAATTTTCTCTTTTGCACTGCTGCGATGTTGTTGTAATGTCATGGCCCAGAGACAATCACAGTCACAGGCTTCTGAGCAATATTTATCTTATAGGCTAAAGAATTCCAAGAAAAAATACCAAGGCTGCTTTTCCAGCATTATGAACACACCACACATCAAAATATATTGCTCACGTGAAAACACTGCACGTATACAGAAGTATGTGATTAAGTTTGAAGGATATCTTCTTGTAGCAAAATATTTAGTTGTATTAAATCTTTGCATTAGTTTGACAGAGCAAAGCATTTCACAGGCACATTATGCTAGAGAATTCCTTTAGGAGGAGCAAAAATTCAATTACAAAGTAAGCAAGGGAAAACATTAAGAAGTCAATTATAGGGGAAAGCAGGAAAAGCCTTCCAAGAAAACTTTTGTTACTCAGGAGACTTTATAAATTGACAAAAATAATAAGGATTTAGGAAGGAAATGCTCACAGAAAGTAAAACAAATTTTAGAACAATCTCTGATCGTTTCAGAGCACTTCCTTATCAGAAACATGAATTACAAAGGCTGAAAAAACCCTCTGTAGATAAACAACATATTTTGCAGGAATCTTTGCTGAAACAAGGGCAGCCGTTACACAGTGAAAGGGGTTCTTTAGACAAAAATTATTTTGATAGCAGTAAGACGGTAATTACCTTGGCGTATATGCAGCTTTCATTGAGTTTTTGTAGTGTGCAATTGCGTTCACACATAGGGCACATGATGGTTTCATTTGCCTCGCAGATCTCTTTGCTTTAGTGTAAGACAGGAAAATAAAAGTTATAAAAAGGCTTTTAGCATTCTTAAGATTTTCTGAGGTTATGCCGTTTGTGGTCTCTATCTGTTAACAGTATGCCTACACCACAAAACTGGCTCAATAAAACAAATTAAAAGTGAATGTTTGGCATGGCAAGCCTAATCCCAAATCAGTAACCTCAAAACTATGGGTCTAGAGTTCTATGCAGTATTTTTCAGCATCGTGCTACACTTGTTACACATGTCCCATTCTCTCCTAAATATCACAAACAGAAGAATAAAACATTGTTCACTACCTGCCAACTCATTTACTGCATATTTATCTAAGCAACATAGAAGATACCAAACATTAAGAGGATGGACATCACTGGTATAGCTACACTGATTCCAATTAACTTATCCCAGTTTACATCAGCCGAAGGTCTGCTCCACAGGATGATTGCATGCACGCTTAGATTAGTTGCTCACATGTAAAAAACCACTAACAGGGATTTCTGGCAGTAGTATTTCAATTTTTGCATTTTTATTTCCTACAGAAGAACTTATGTATAGGGCTAATATATAATAATAATAATTATATATAATATAATAACTCACTAATATCCTAACTGGGGAAAAATATCTTCAAACCACAGTCCACTGCTTGAAAATCCTAAGATTCAGGAAGATGAAGTCACTGCATTTGTCAGGACCATTCATATTCAAAATGTAGTACATAATTAAATGTCTTGACAAAGGCACAACAGAATTAACAGAAGTGCAAAAATTAATTTCAAGGCAAATTTTAATTGCATTGAGTAAGCTTGCCAAAGAACCTCCCCAATTGCGTTTCCCTGTCCTTTAGCAATGTTGACAGGCCTGAAATGATCCTATGACACACTAGGAAAGTAGCAGTATAAACAAATGCCAGCATCTCTCTACTGATCCATTTTAATAAACATTGTGCTTTCACTGTCCTCCTCATGAAAGCTGAATTTACAGTTCTAATGCTCTATAGAAGATTATGCTTATTTCCAAATGAGTGCATCTATTAAAGCCTGTCTGACATAAAAGTAAACACAAATAAAAATTCTGGTTGCCCAGATGTCACTTTTTATAATCTTCGGTCATACTTCACATAACATCAGAATCACTAATTCAACGAAACCCTACAATGTAATGTGGACCAGATAAAGAAATTGTCCTAAGTAACCCTTAAGTCAGAATGAGCACAGCCAGTCACTTCGAGCGGCAGAGTGACAGAAATCTTAGTGTGTCACATCAGAGAATTTTCTTGCTTGCATTTTCATTCAAATGATTAAGCACAGAAAATCGTATTTTAATGATATGTTATAAGGGTTTGGCAAGAATACAAACTGTTGTCAAATATAAGGCCAAATTTTACTGTGCTTTGTATTTAAATTCAATATTACAAATGTTAGATTTTCAGTATTCTATACCTTGAGTTAAAATCTTGGTTTGTTTTTAATAATATATGAAGTTTCATAAAATTATCATGACATGCTTTAGCACTACTCTGCAAACTCAGTAACATTTGTTACACAAGTGTTGGTGATGGGTGCTATGTTAACTGCTACTGCAATTCAAATCTTCAGGATAACAGCAAAATACGCTTCTTTGTACTGTCCTCACTTATATCTGAAAGCTGCCTACAGCACTACTACACACAAAGACACCTCAAGCTACGCCACGTTCGTGCCTGGCCTTTCTGTTTGACTGACAAAGGGACCACTTACAGCAGTGATAATTAATGATATGTATAAACCCATCAAATCAAACTTTTTAAAACCATCAGATTTATTTTTATGTAGATTAATCAACCTGTAATAGCTTCACATCTAACTTGAGAATATAGACAGGTAACAGATATGGCACATAATCTGTTGGAAGAAAAGAACCCAGATGAAGGCACTTCTAAAGCACTGTTTAAGCCCTCCCATATGACAACCACTTCACAGTTCCCCCACTTGAGCTCAGGGAACGCAAATGAATCAAAACATACTCTAAAGTGTATGAAATAAGAAATACAAAGTCACATCCTGCATTTTTGTCTCTGCATATCTGAGCCCTACAAATATAATGCAAATACTTGGGAAGCTACTATGGAGTTTCTTCAACAGATTCTCTGGATTTTTCTCTTGGTTACATTCATCTTACAACTAAATCCTGCAACGAGATGCCAACATTATAATCTCAGTGCCCTGGGGGACCTCAGTGCCAGCTCCTGGCAACCACTGAGCTTTATTCTAAACCCATGCAAGAAAAAGAACGTCCTCCATTCCAACACACTTTCAGTAACACAGCCCATCTTATGCACTTGTGTTGTGATAGGAAAGAAAAGTGCCCCTGACCGTGTAGAATGGGAAAACTCCTGTTTCTAAACATGGGACATATATGCACATTTGCTTATAATAGTATCTAGTCCATGACACCATGGTGTGTATGCAGGGTTTTTGCCTTCCCATCTTATTTCACCTTCTGCTTCTCTGCACAATACATTTGAATCATCAGTGATTCAATCAGACCTGAAAGTTTATTGTTTCCCAAAAACTGTAACTGAGGAAAACAGAGAGACGATGACAAGGGCCAAAAGGCAGCATGAGAGAGGCTCTTGCCCTGGGAAAGAAGGAAGGGTACCACCAAAAGGGAGCAACTAAGCACCATTTCCAACTGGCCTGTGGCAGCCACAGCTGAGCTACACAGAGAATGGCAACACAGGGGGCAGGGACTGATAGCCTCGTGCCAGGCTGAGATGGGGTCCTGGCACAGGCTGAGAGATACAGATATATATATTTATATAACATTTTTATATGTATATAAAAAGAGCCACTTGGTATCATGACAGACCTCGAGCACGGAGCAGAGGCAGGCACTCGTACAAGTCGTAAACAAGACAAACTAGTTCTTAGGTGCGACATCATTCTGCACAACCCTCAAATTATTGCTGCACAAAACCTACGGCTGGCATCAGAAGCCACGTTTGGTTTTATGGGAATGTATGCTTGTGTATTTGCTTATTCCTTCTCTGCCAAAACCATGCTGGATCTCAGTGGAGGAAGAAAATGATCATTTGCTGCCTGCAGCCGCTAGAGGGGGGCTCACGGCAGCTCCCTGCGCCCGAGAGGTGAAGGGACATCACTCAGGAAAGCGCACTTCTGCAAAAATAATTGCATCAGTTGGTAAGTTCAAATTTTGTGGTACACAAGAGAGATGAAAAATAGGGGTTTTTTTTCAACCGAGTTTATCATGCTGTAAGTCAATACTTCCTAACAACCACTGATTCCCAGTAACAGGCATTAATAGGGTGAAACCCTGTTTCACACCAAGTACTATTACACTGAACAAAACTGAATCGGGGGCACTGTGGCAGTCATGACATTGCCATAATGGCCTGGCACAAGGTTTAAATTCCTAATTGCCACCGGGCAATTTTGTCCGAGTAACTTAACCGACTCTTGTTTCTTCCTGACGGCTGCTGAACACTGCATTTGCATACTGTGGTAGCTGCAGTGCTCAAAATCAAATGATGTATTTTAAAACTCTTATGGATGTTTATCTAGCAGTTTTCTTTAAATGACTGCAGAAACACTAGATAAATAATCTCACAGTCCCAGAATATGGCAAGAATAAGAACATTTAGGTTGTGCAGTCTGTCTGCCTGCTAATGGATGACTGCTGTCTGCTCTAGGTAGGAGGTTTCTGTCTAACCCTCATTAACCCCTTCCAGGCTAAGTAAGCAAATATGGCAAGGAGCAGCATCTGTTATCACTGGCCTTTAGAATTGCCTAAGTACACAAGGTGACACAGAAAACATCTACATACATTTTATCAGGCCAGTCACAATCAGCTTGAGTTAGTTAAGCTCTGTTCTTGAATCCGTATCTCACAGCAGGTCTTACTAACTTGGCCATAGCAGTGCATGGGTACGACAGTATTGTGTCATGACGAACCAGAGGGACTGCACAGATTCATGCCATCAAAGGCAGAGAGGACCTTCTGCCCCGAATTAACACATCCAGATTACAGATGTGGGGACTGCCACAGAGCACATGGCCAGGGCTTCTGCATTAACCCACCCTCTGTCAGTATTTTGAAACAAACACTGGCTAATGTTAGCTATGATAAATACATAAATACTCCCCTCCCCTTGTAGGCATCTAGGGCTTATATGGTAGATGACCTAATTTTCAGGCTCTTGCTTCTGGAATAGAGTCCAGAGCCCCAGTGGGCACGACACTGAGGCACCTCAGGGTGGGACCCAACACAAGAGCTGTGGAGTAGTGTGTCCAGTTCTGGGCTCCCCGGTTCAAGAAAGATGAGGAACTCCTAGAAAGAGTTCAGAGGAGAGCAACAAGGATGATTAAGGGACTGGAGCATCTCCCCTATGAGGAAAGGCTGAGAGAGTTGGGCTTGTTCAGCCTGAAGAAGAGAAGACTGAGAGGGGAACTCATCAACACACACAAATATCTTAAGGGTGGATGTCACAGGGATGGAGCCAGACTCTTTGCAGTGGTGCCTAGCGACAGGACAAGGGGCAATGGGCACAAACTGAAACGTAAGAGGTTTCAGTTGAATATGAGGAAAAAACTTCTTCACTTTGAGGGTGACAGAGCACTGGAACAGGCTGCCCAGGGGAGCTGTGGAGTCTTCTCTGGAGATATTCAAAGCCCACCTGGACGAAGTCCTGTGTAACCTGCTCTAGGTGACCCTGCTTTAGCAGGAGGGTTGGACTAGACGATCTCCCGAGGTCCCTTACAACACTTGCCATTCTGTGATTCTGTGAGCTCCATGGGGAGCAAACTCAAATCTGTATGTCCTGTCTGCAGCTACTCAACAGTAGCCAAGGGTAAAAACTTAGGACATGAAAACATGAAAGCTAGCCTACCTCTGCACTCCTGTGATTTAAACCCTGCAACCTTCAGCAAGGAGGATAACTGCATCTCTCTTAACAGAGCTAAGAAGGAGTCGTATCTCCAAGTCTGCTTGAGCGAAGCGTATGACACGCGTACAAGCTTATAATAACTTACAATTTGAAAAAATCAAATTCTTAGAAATTCTCTTCTTTCTCTTGGGGACTGTCAATGCCAAATATTTCTCTTTCACAAGGAGTGCCTCAAATATAAAGCTATGCCCTGATAACAGTAGATTATGGCCCTTTGTTCCCCCCTTGTTGAAACTGTGCCATTGTACACGCAAAGAATACAAGCTTCCCAGGTCAGCAAACAGTCCTAGTGCCTGTGCTCTAAGAAGAGGCTGATCATCTACTTTATATCACATCCATTGCATTTTACACACTTTTATGGTGCAGAACAATCCCAATACAGAGAACAATATCTTAAAGATTCCATAGTTTCCTGGCTGATAAATTTATTGCATTTAATTGCATTTAATGCAGTTTGAAGTTGTAAAGTCTCTCAGGAGTACAAAAGCAAGCCTAAAAAAGCCTTAATTACAGCACTGCAGAATATAACTCACTGTGAAACAGAAGGTAAAGACAATTCCACAAAGAGAACATGTAACACTCCTGCTCAAAGCTCAAGAAACACCACTTCCTATGAAATCTCACTCCAAGTATACTTACAGTCTAAGCATGCAAGCTGCTTGGAGGAATACTTGAAGTTGTACGAGCACTGATACTGTTGTGTCTGATGACATCTAACAGAAAACCTTGTAATAAGGGTGCATCCTATTAAACAGTTCCTAAAAATACAGTCAGCACTTAACTCGAGCACCCTCATCACTATTCCTAAATTGACATAAACCACTCTTAGAGCAAAATCACAACAGTGAGGAAACCTGAAAACCAGCTTCATTTCATGTGCTTGTAATCTCACTGCAGCTGCGTCTTCTGGCTGCAGTTTCTGCCAACATAGTTAAGAATTTTATTAGACTCAAAAGTTTGCCACTGTTACCACTGGGAGAAAAAAAAAAAGGCATAGACAACATTAGGTTGAAGTTTAGCAATTGTACTACACCCTGGAAGTTATAGACAAGATGGGGGTAAGGAGGGAGTATGTCTGACTGTTTTTTCATCCATTAGCCTTTACTAGAATGACAACCATTGCAGTACCTATGACATTAGAATTGGTACTAGCTGTTTTTCCTTACAGGCAGAATGGGAACTGCTGTAATGCAGTGGTAAGGGCACTTGCGGTGAATGGTATGCATCCAGCTTGGTGCAAAACAGATATACAAAGTGGATATACTTGACTGAAGAACCCAGTGTTCTATTTGGGTTTTTTTACATGATTACCACACCTGGAAAGCATTTATAAATATAATAATGATCTAAGTTGTGCCAGACTGTTCTTAATTTTTAAAAGGCTATTGTGTTTTTAAATGCAATTTTACCTTACTTGGCTGGAATCCATCGTAAATAATCCATAGAGGAAAACAAAGAAACCAACCAGGGCAG
>NW_009259597.1:328705-337845 GCF_000687185.1 Egretta garzetta
AATAAGCATTCCAGTATACCACCCCAACCAGGCAAAATACAGTCCAATTTTTTCACCAAAATATCGCCTACATGAAAAGGAAACACATACATTGTTTAAAGTTAAAACTTACAGTGACCTCTTATCTAGCTTCACAGTAGTAGAACAATTCTAATGAGGAACTACCATTTTTATGGTAAAATTATTGTCTATTTACCAAAAAGTTTTATTTCAGGCTAGCATAACATTTCAGTGACACTAATTGCAGACTTACCAAAACATATTTTCTAAGGATATAACTGAAGTGCTCTGTAATTTTCATGCCCTTGCAATGACTAAGTAGATGTACCAGTTTCAACACTATTAAATGTAGGACATTTTATTTGCACACACAGAGAGATACACACACACACAAAAGATTTCTGGAAAGGGATAAAGTACGTTGGTATGACCTAAGTATTCCATTATAAAAAGCACTTGTGATGGATAATCATATAATATGACATAGTTCAAACTTTTATAAGAGTTTAAGATTGCGGTTTAATTATTCAAAACTTAGGTAGTTGCTAGAAGAGATGAAGCAGCAACGATCAGAAAGTCAGTCATGGGTGATGCTATTTGATCAGCACAGAATTGTCCCATGGCACATGCTTAGCTCCACAGCCTTCAGTGGAACAACACTGGGCACAATGATTGATTAAGACTGTCAGATTAGGAATAAAAATTGACAGCAAGAAAAAAAGAATGATTGGTATTCAGTGTCAAAGGTGAGGAAAGTATGAAACCCAAACATCACAATTATTGAACTTCAATTACATATATTTCTCTGCTTGACATTTGGTAATCTATGACACTAATTGCAAGATATATAAACAGGCGTTCATTTAAAGCCACATGGAAACATAACAATTAGGCTGCATTTTCCTTCCAATGGATCTGGTAACTCTGACTGTCCATGTGGGTAACAGTGTTCGCTTTCAAAGGTGCTCTCATGAGGGGCAAATGTCTCTGATCAGCAAACCACTTCATGGGTTTGTATTTTAAGTTTCACAATGCAAATTGCCAAGCAGCTGGATCTATGTGCGTTTTATGCAGCCTCATTTGAAGTTAACAGCCCTGCACAAAAGACCACCCAAAAGCAGCAACTTAAAAATGTCAGTCTTATCTAATAATATTGAATAGCTAAATTTTACAGGAAAGCATAAGGACAAAGAATTTACCAGTATGGTTAATGCACTATTACCAGGTTGGTTGTATCACAGAAACAAGCTACTCTTCAAAGTACTAATACCTGATTAAATCAAGAGGCTGGTATTTGTACCACATTCCCCACCGTGCCCAGCGCTCATATAAGAGGTGTCTGTGATTCTGAGCTCCGTGTGTTTTGATGGGATGTCTGCTCTTGTGGCTTCCCTGAAAAACATAAAGAAATAAAAGTATATTACTAGGCAGTATGGAAAATATATAAATTTCTTAGGTATTTGAATATAATTTTAAGTGAGGTGTTTAAGATTTTTAATAAACAGGTCCTATATTATAGACCCCTCTAGGACATGTCATCTGGAGCTAACACATAAGCCTGACAGAAGAGGTATGGTTACATATGCTTCTGAAATGGTCAGATTCTCTAAGAATTAATGATAAAACCATACTAGTACAAGACTATAAAGAACTACACAACTTTTATATGGTATCAAGTACAGCGTTTCCATTTCGCTAATATATGCTTATTTGTATGCTTTCACCTATTTCAGTTTTGCAAAATTTTTCATGAGATGTTTGCGGTACCTTTTCTTCCTCCCCTATAAAATTTTAGAAATTTCTGGTACGTCAGCTTGGTTCTCCTCTCCTAGACATTTTCTATGACTTTAACTCCTGTTTAAAGGTATAGAAAAACATAGTCTTTGTGTGGTACATATTTTCTAAGATGATGGAAGCAACAGAACTGGCATTATTTTGAAGCTACAAAGGACTCTCAGAGGCATTAGAAGCAAAACACGGTGTCAGTCTGACCCAAAAGGAGTCCTTCCAGACCACGCCTGACACTTATAGACTGCCTGACAGCCTGACAGCCTGAAAGAAGAGCCTCATGCTCAGCGGTCAAAAGGTAACACACAGATTTGCTAGAACCATCCTAAGCAGAATCTCTTATATTTGTAATTTTACTCCAATTCTGAAGCAGGACATTTCCGTTAGTTCAACTTTTTCCCCCAAAAAGATCCCACCACTTGGTTATAGTAAAGAAAATCTTTCATCAAATAACTGCAAGTGAGCCAAACAATTTCTTGGGAGGAGAGCTGAGTTCCCCAGAGCAGTACTTCAGAGTTAGCAATCAGATTCTTGCCCCTAGTCAATCCATGTAATTTAGGCATTTAGTTTTTATCATTTATTTGAAATCTTGAGTATTCCCTGCAATTGAAAAAGCACTATTTATTTGTTACAACCTGCTGACCCTCTGGCTTAAGAATGAATTAAAAACAAAGTTAAACACAGCAAAGAGTCCAGTTGTACTCATTTCTCATTACAGTCAGCAAAGAAGCATACAAAAAACATCAACACAGAACGTGACCTTTGCAATGTCTAGGAACACCTAAGAACAGAACATCAGTTTATTCTCACAGACACTTGGATGAGCGAGTGGAATGCATAAAGCATTACCCAGTACTGCATATTTTTAAATATTTTTTTCCCCTCTGCTTCTTTCTGCACTGTTTATCCATAACAGAGTTCAAGTCTCAGCATTCCCTCTGGGACTGAATTTTCACTCTCACTTGCTTGTGTGATAAAGATAAAAAAAAAATAAAAATTGAGATTGTTCAATTGCTAGCCCTTAGCACCAGTCAAACAGCAATTAAGGTAAGAATGGCTTAAAAATATGACTTCATTAACCTGAATCAACTGAAACTTTGAAACAGTAGCTTATGCCGTAACAAAGGGACACATACATAAAATGGATACGACAGCATGGCTCTGACAGCCAGAGACAGCTTCACAGGTTTTTCTGGTAGCATGGGCAGCTTTTCCCTGAAGTCAGTAACACACAGCTAAAGTGTTAACAATGATGTTCAATTATTTATCTGAAATACTCCTCTATATTTCCAGTATTTAATTATTAATGCCATATAAAAAATTACTCTCAGCAATTTGTAAAGCACAGGCCAGTCCTTTGAAACACAAGATCAGGTCACAGAATTGAGCCCAAGCAACCACAGAGTTCACAGCTGCAATTACCAAGCTACTGGTCAGCATTTAAAATGACTGAAGATGTGCGGCTTGCTTCTTTCTTTTCTGTACACAAAGATTGTCTGAAAACCCTCTGAAGTTAAACACAAGTTTTTAATTAACTTCATGGGTTTACAGTCTTCAGTAGACTTTAACCTACTGAAGAAGATATTGTCAAGTAGAAGTTATCCAGAACTGCTTAGAAAAGACTCAAAGGGAAATAATTAACCAGTCTTCCTAACTGTGATCAAGTGCACAAGCTATTAGAAAATCAGAACATTTTGTAGGTGGCAGGCAAAAATGATTTAGTATGAATAATTGGAACAATTTGGAAAAATTGATATTCTTATTAAGAACTCCACAGGCAATGTCCAGCTCATAAAAATAAAAAAAAGGATTGTAATATTCTAGTTCAGTAAGAAAATGCTCCGGGAAGTTATTATAATGCATTATATAAGAAAAATTTTAAAAGCCAATAGTAAAGTAAGACCTATGAATAAAAAAGCCTCAACAGATTACATAGTGAAATTAAAAATTTGCAGAACAAAATTAAAAATAAAGTAGGATCTCAAAACATTAATGCAAGCTTTAATCTAAATATAAACACAAATACAAAATTAACCAGGTTACCTCATGCGGTGGAAATGCTGCTTCATATGTTCCATTATTTAGTAATCTATTAATACCTAAAAAGAAAAAAACATTAGTTCTGATACCAATTTTTTATATACATTTAATTTCAAGCAATGTGAATCTTTAAGTTATGTACTGAGAATGTAACTTAATATTAGATGCTCAGGATGTTGCCAAACATGACAATAATCAATAATCCCACCAACTGTTTATGCAGATCGTGCTGATCCCTCAAGATTTCTGGCTCTGTCAAACTACAGCAACTTTCTGAGGGCCAATGTCGTCAACTTTTCTCTCAGAGTCGGGTGCTCGTGCCAGATCAAGTGTGAGAAGATACTTACATTCATGTTGCATTCACCAGAGCATATGATACAGATTTTATGGGTGACCGGGTGATCTGACATACAGAGAGAGTGGTCTGGACAGACAATGCTTGAGGCAGCAAAACCCCTGCAGGGTTAAAAGCTAACTTGTTGTTATTTTTAAGTATAAACCAGCCGAAGGAGTTTGTATCAGAGCAGTGCTCTGCTATATACTGGCAACAGCATTCTGGATCAGTTCCTAAAGTCTTCCTAAAACCAGATTTGTTGTACTATCAAGCCACATTATGAAAAATAAATAATAAATAACCATTCATACTTATAACAACAAGATTCAGTAGCCTGTAAGAGCACACCCATAGTTGACAGTTTCCCCAAGAAATAAGTACTTGTGATGGATTTCAGATTTATCCACTCAAATATATAAATTATGCTAAACCAATCTTGTAATGAAATTTGCCATATCAGCTTCAAAGGCATTAGATTTCAACCCTTGTTTTCTATGTTTTTCTTACTACTGCTTTTCTTCAGAAACCCAAACAACTTTCTGTAATTTCTATCCTCTTCGTAAGTATGAGGTTTTAAGTATGCCTTAGTATGTTTTAAGCATATATTTAATTCTGAATTTAATGCCTGCAAAGAAAATAGAAAATCATACATACATCCCCTGTTCATTGCAAATTAAAATGCGTAGTTAGACCTTCTAAAAAGTAATACTGTAATAGCAGTTGATATCAACTGAATTTAGTCTTCTGGTGAGGTGCATGGAGACCTCAAGTAAGTTAAGTGTAGCTCACATTGATTCTGCTGGGTAGCAGCAGAACTACTAGGACCATTCCTACAAAACACTCGACAGTATTCTGAGGTATACGTTATCTCTGTTGTGGCTCTTGATCATGTAAAGTTATCATAATCTCTCCAATTAATTTTGAAGAATGATTAATAGGTAAAAAGTATTGCAAATTTTCACTGTGTTACTTAAGAAAACAATTGATTCCTCCAACTCTGTTACTTAGCAAATAAAAAGATTTCAAGGAATGGCAAAATTAATTGAGTTTACTCGATACTTTTCCAGGCAAGTCAAGATATAAAATTTTTATAGGTTCAGGTTAGGAAAAAAAATACAGTATTCTCACCCATTTTGGATTTTCCATCTTCATACTTAGTTCTCTGTAGCATGTGATGCACGATTCTACTTCTTGTGGAATTGCTGAAGAAGCTATCTTTGTTGTTTATTGTAAAACTGTTAAAATAATGAATGTATTTTAATATTCAAACAATGCACAGGTGTTGAAACATAGCTGCTCAAGTGTTTTATTCTTACAGTGATTTATTGGATCTTTACCCTCCTTGGTTATTGCACACGACATAAGATTTTACATCCCTACAGCGTCTTCTCAGGTCCAATAAATATATCATCACCACAGATTACTGTTGGGAAAACAGAGCAACTAAAACTAAATTCTAAAATATCCTAATATCTAGGTCATTTCTGTTCTGGATGTAAATAATTAAAAAAAAGATCTTGAGAAGCAGTGGTTATTCTCAAAATCAAGTTACTTACAAGTTGGCAGATGTCTGTGTCATGGAACTACCATAACTACTATTTACAAAAAAAATTAAAAAATATTATGTCCATGGACTGGGCACTCGAGTAGCAGCTGCACAACCACTTCCCCTTAGAGAATCCTAGGATGGAGCTACATAAAGCATTCTTTCCCAGATGGCTTTGGGTTCTAGATGCCAAAAAACTGACATGCAGGAGCTTTTGCCTACTCAGCTCTGCCAAAACTGACACTATTATGGTTGATAACGTCATCTGAGCTGCTTGAGAAATAACACCAAAGCCAGGTGATTGATCCAATGCTATATGGTCAATTACTGAAAACTGAGATTTTAAGGCAATTACTCTCTCTTTCCAGGTTAAAGTCAGTCCACTAGCATATAGCTTCTTCACTGAGAAGAAAAAATTCCCATTCAGTCTAATTTACACTTTTACTTGAAATGAACTTTTCTCTCCCAAAAGAATTACCACAAAATACTTTCAAAGTGAAGAAACAGCCAAAATTTTCAAGTCCTGAAAAAATTCACAGCACAGTTAAACTACATCAGCACCAACATGCTGATTTGCACACACAGTTTTTATTTGGTGTATATATATTTATACTTTCAGAGACAAAAGCATTTTTAAACTGCAGATCTGATAAGAAAAAAAAAAAAATCATCGCTGGTTGTAGCTTGCCTCCCAGAGTTCCCAATTTCAACAGCTGTCTCAGGTTTTGCCTAAGTAAAACATGTAATTAAGCAAAGCAAACTTGGGCAAGTATTTGCATTTTGTAATGTAATGGAAAGAAAAATTTCTAAACCAAAAAGGCACTGTTCATTTTTCAGTCAAACGTCTGCCTGTACTACTGAGTGACTGTCAAACAGCAAGTAACAGAGAATAGATTTTGTCTTTAAGAGAAAATCCATAGCAAATATCAAATATGATACTGGGTATTTGCCAGTGACCATCTGTTAATGGCTGCTTCTGTGGCACTTGCTTACAAGAAGTGAGAAAACAAAAAAAATCCTCGTGGTCTCTGGCGCTGCCTTTCCAGTTCCAGCACTTACTGGTGTATGCGTGCACGGCTAAAGGGTGCTGTGTAGCAATCTGTTTCTTCCAGATCGGGGAGGGCCTCCTTATCAAGCTTCATTGGATTTCTGGGCAACCAACTTTTCAGCTCTCTCATATTTCTCTGCAAACTGAAACAACAAGAAATCAGATTTACATGCTCTCACATGCTTGTTATTTCTAGCTCCAACATTGCATATTTAGTGACACTATGCTAGAAATTAAATGAAATGAAATCAGGAAATTTCCACATTAAGTAACTAAAAAAAAAAAGGAGTTAAGAGTAAAATTAGCAGTTTAGTGATTTATCTTGCACACTTACTCAAGTAAAACTCATCCCAAAATCTGTGGGATTATGCTTTGAGATGGGACTGCAATACTGAGTCTAGGTAAAGTCTTTTTCCAAGGTAGTTCATCTGGCAGAACTGCGGATGCTTATGCCTTACTTGAGAACTTATCTAATTACTTTCTCTAGCCCCACTGGATGAGGCAAGTGTAACTCCTCCTCCCTCCCCTGTCAGGTAACTCAGACACTAAAATTAATAAAATTTTAAAGTAAATACAAGACTGCTCAGGGCTCAAATTTTTATGGTTTTCCAATTTCAGTAAAGCCTTCCCCTGCAAAACGTTCATCAAAATCCAAGGGCCAATATTGTCTTACAAAACAGTATACTTATACATCAAATAAGGTAAAGGATACGTTATACAGAAATGGAAATACAGTCTTAAGACAAAAAACTAGGTATGGCTTCATGTAGTTTCCTAAAAATTTACGTTATAAAGCACAAACAGAACATAATCTTTGTATCCTTGATTAGATTATATACTGGTAACAAAAAGGGCTTTCTTCTGCTGGCAACTTGCCTAAATAGTACCTCAGGACATGGTTTATACAGGGGAAAGATCTAGTGAAGTGCAGTTAATGTTCAAGCAAATGCTAGAAGTTACCTCCTTATTACTTCAAGTTTGCACTCCTTGATGACCTGTATTTTTTTCATATTCAGCTGCAATGAACTACGGGTATTTAAGGAGTAGGCCTCGTATTACACATGTGCTACGTTATGACACCATAAGCATATCAGAGATGCAGAAAAAATCTGAATTTTTGGAAAACATAACCCTAAATAATATTTTCTTCAGCACGATTTGGGCCTTACTCAATGAATATGTATGGATGATATATAAAGCACATATATCTCTTATCCACAAAAAGCGTAGAGCCAAGTATCAGATTTTTTTTTATCTGGGGCAAGTACTTAAGTGCCCGTGCTAAACAGAAGCACAGCTACCCACTTCATAATTAAGAGCAGTAAGTGACGACACAGTAAGTTGCTGTCAGGCAGCAAAGCTACCTTTGTGAAAATGTACCTCTTATTTTCAACATCAGCAAAAAACGTTCTACCCCAATTTGACACCATGTCAGACGGAAATCCAAGCCAAATGTGGGATCAGAATTTTACATTGACATTTAAAATTCTCAAAATTTTCTTCTTGCTATATATTGCTAAGGTGTCAGTGCACACTCTGTATGTAACCGGTACTGCACTTGAGGGGCGCCGCTCTAGTTGACACTAAGCATTACGAGCCAAAGAACATAACCATGTTCATAAAGCTGAAATATAGAATACAGTTCCCAAGCAGATGCATCCGTTAGGTGCCTCCTCTACTCAAATAATACCTTACTGTGCGAGCTGATTATCTTACTGGTTCCAGTGGAAGTTCTCTTGGTACAAAGTTATACACAGTGTATACAAGCACAGTTTTCACTTTATTTTCTTCATCCTTTTTTCTGTTGGACACATGCTGATTTTTTTTTTTTTAAGAGGCAAACCCCAGGCTTTTCTTTAATGAGGGAAATATGCACATGCATCGGGAAGAAGAACAGAAAAACAATGCATTTCAGATGCATTCAGAAAAATTTCAGATTTTTTTTTTTCATTATGAAAACCTTTTAGAATTGGTTATGTAAAAAGCCTTCCCCTATCCAAAAATCAAAAAACCCTAGTAGAAATTAGCTCGATTCATGTCTGTTCATTTAACGTGCAAAGTAATGAAGAACAGCATTGGAATAAATTAAAAATTATGTCCACATTACATTTGCAATGTCTCTTGAGGCAAAAAGGCTTTTTATCTAAGGTGGGATTGCTTTTTCGTTACACAGTTTATGGTTGATTGCTCCAAAGTTCAGTGCCTTCAGATGGCATAGAGTATTTCAACTGAAAGGCACATCTCCCCCGTACAAAAATAATGTAGCAAGAGAGACCTCTTTTCTTGGCTTACATTATTTCATAATTAAAGAAACTGAAGTTTTATGGGGCTCTCATTCAACGTATTAACAAATTTCAGACAAATTTTTGCCTAAAACATAGGAC
>NW_009259597.1:337855-350257 GCF_000687185.1 Egretta garzetta
AAATGGATTCTTGACTTAATCTATCCAGCATAGTCTATCTAATAAGAGTAAAAGCAGACAGAGCTGATCTGGTGAAGTCACTCATGAGGGCAGGAGTTCATGCAATGAGATCAAAAATGTCCCAGCTGCAAAGACGTGGGCAGCACTTCACGTGCGCTCTTATTGAAACCACTCCAGCTAGTGCTACTGTAACTTTACGTACCTTGGACTATGCGATATTATTCTGAAACACATATATATTTTATTCCTAGATATAAAACTTAATATTTTATGAAGATGCCTGAAATTCCAGCTTTGCTCAACTCTCATGCTCAACTGTACTGTTACATTTTAGTTGGTTGGTTGTTCTCTTTTGCAGGACTAGTTTAGTCCAAAAATCCTTGCAGATTATGTTTACTCAGCAGACTGCAATGCAAAGAAACAAAGTATAGGTGAATTTGGAATTATCTGATCAGAATCATGGAACAAGATGACCAGTGGCAGTTGCTTAATTCAGTTATGTTAGGTGTTTTAGACAGCAATCACCACCCAGTATTTTGCTCGCTGTTTGTGCCTCATATACTGACAAAAATATACAAGACTGTGGCCAGAATTGTCAACCATATGCCACCACATTACTGAGCATGGTACTACATTTGGTAATGGGAAACATGTTATTGATGACAGATTCGATATATGGACTCAATCGTCACCAAAAAAAGGAAAAAAAATATACTACATTTGTTCAATGGAATGATATTAACAATTTCACTTCAGTGTGCAGATTGAAGTCCAAGAGATTTTAGAAGTCCTTTTGCAAAGCAGGCTTATTGCAGCTCAGTTGCTAAACAAAGTAATTTTTGGTCCTCTATCCTGAGAAGTATAAATTTATTTCAACATTTCAGTGAGCAGAGTGAAGCTGCATACTAAGGCAACTGTCTTTCAATTTTCTTTTCCTCAATGTCATTCTTAACCAGCATGAAATCAGTGTGTCTGATAAAGCAGATACAAGACTGATTCATTAGATCATTCAGTCTTAAATCTGAGAGTTCAGACAATGTTTGATACCTACAGTATCTACTCGCATGTCCCACTTCTACCAACTTCCTTTCCTTTGAAAAGATTTGTTGAAGGCTTTTCAAATATTTTTCTTAAGGAGCATGATAAAATTATTTCTGTAGTGTTGCCCTATGAATAGAATTCAAGCTTCATAGGATTAAACATAATATTAAAGTGGGTTTTTTTTAAGGTACGTAAATAAAGAAATAGAGAGACATCACATAGCTACCAGATATAAGAATGATAGTATACCAGTAAGCATTACGTTTATCTTCTGTCCTTTCATTCACGCTCCTAATAATCTTTTGCAGACTTTTAAAGGACATTTATAGATATATACATCTACTGTATAACCATGTCAACAAATTCAAAGAAGTGTACATGCCACAGCAGGGTCTAATATACTAGTGTTACCTCACATTTTTAAATTATAGAAACTCTACAGCCTTGAAATTTTGCCTTTGATATACAAAGATTTTAACATAGTTCTTTATTGTAGCTCTTGTAAACTCCACTTAATAATTTAGAAATATTAATGAGAGATCTGATAAATTACAGGGAAGCAGTTAAGTTTGGGAAGTTGTGAGATGCAAAGCATCAGTGACAGTAGTAGAAGTTAAAATGGTGACACGTGTATGACAAATTTTAGAGTTAGCTTTCATTTTGAGAGATAGCTGCTGCTGCTTCTTCACACTATTCCTTT
Source organism: Egretta garzetta (assembly GCF_000687185.1). Classification (NCBI taxonomy): domain Eukaryota; kingdom Metazoa; phylum Chordata; class Aves; order Pelecaniformes; family Ardeidae; genus Egretta; species Egretta garzetta. The sequence goes on from NW_009259597.1 coordinate 339,597, forward strand.
GTGCATTGGATTGTATAAAGTGGCAGAGAAACTACTCAGAAAAATATTCATCCCCAAATTCTCACAAGTAAAAACATTTGTCTCAAATGAAAGATCAATCTGGCATGAAAATTGTTTATTACTTGGTTCACAGGTACCGTGCAACTTAAATCGCATGTTTCAGACATCCGTCCTTCTAAATAAAGAAAATAAATTTATTTAATATCTAGGACTCACCAGAGAGATTACAGATGAAATGAGACAATTTTGCAGTAAAGCTTGTTGATTTTGCCTTTGCGTTAGAAAGAACATGACTTACATTTTTCATAATGCACGCTAAAATGGAGCAAGCATGTGAATGACTGGGAAGAGGAAAAATGCAGTTGTAAATTTATGTTACAGATTGTTTTATTTCAATATGTTTCATATGCTTATGTATTTAAAGCTTTCTCACTTTAACATTCAACAGTGCTTTGACTATTTTTGTTAGCTGATCATCTTGCAAACTGCTATCATGAGACTACTTAAATTGTTCCTGAGAAATAATGAGAGCTCTTCATCATCTAAAGGAACAACAGGAGAACCTAAATCAAATGCAATCTCATCTCAAGATCCATCTCGAGAAAACCTGTGATAGAAAACTGTTTCAGGAGATTTCCCTCATGTAAAAATTTTCATATCTTCTCCGTAGGTAATTAGGATTTACAAGACATTGTTACGTCTGACTAGAGCAATGGGGAGTGATTACAGCTCACCGTGTCCCCCATTCTCGCTCCCCAGATCCCCCAGGCTCCTTTCGCCCACTGCTGTGTCCTCTTGTACTCTTCTCAGGGCTGACAGAAGCAGCGACAAGCCTCCCGGAGACTTAAACAGCTTTCACTGCAGTGTACAAGTTATTCTGTCAGCTCTCACATAAAAATTCAAAACAGCCTTTGGTGTGTGGCGTTGATTTAGTCCTGATCACCAGGACACACTTGAAGAAGTTACGTTTGCATGTCTAAGGAAATAGCTGACTACCAGAATCTAAGACATATACCGGAAAATATCTTTCACGCTAAAGAAATATGCCTTGGTAACAGGAGACACAACTGTGGAGACGGCTCCAGTATTAAATCTTTGTTGCCAGGATAAGGCCTTTTTTTTTTTTTTATGGCATAAACACTTTTGCATTTCTAAAGCGAGAACTGGCAAAGCTTTGAAGTACTGCATCTTGTTACAGATGAATATTTTAACACTTTGAGCTAACATATTTTGAGTTTTCAGGAAAATAATCTCATTTTCCAAGATTCCTGGATAAATTTACAACTGCAAATGGATTTTCTTTAGCAGGGTGACTATCTGACAAAATTAGAAGCTACACATCACCCACCAACCTGCCCATGGTTTTGCTCCTCCAGTCAGTGTAATAACATTTTTTCCTGAAAGAACAGCAAAAATCAGCTGAGAATAATCAAGTAGGAGACAGCTGAAAAGGACATCATGCATTACAAAAGAACACCGGACATTTTAAAACATGCATTTTCATAGGCAGAAAGGTGAACAACACTTTAAAAAGGCAACTGAAACAGAGTAAGTCATTAAAATGCTGTAATTTCACATATTTTCAAGTTCAAAATTTGTTCCCGAGTCAAAATTAAATTTTAGATTTGTGGCTAATAATCGTAATAGTTAATCAATAATTAATTAATAAGACACCCATCAGACAGGGTTCAATGGTGTCACGCTTGTATTTGTTTGATGTGGTCTTTCTTAGCTTTTATTTCATGGAAACTTTATTTCAAGAAATCATTTCACTTCAATTCCCCCTCCCCTTCTAACACACATAAAAATGGTACTTTCACTCTGGATACTTCTCCCTCACTTCTTAGCATAGAACCATACATAGTTAACAAGATCTGCAACTGCCCATCTGCACAGTATTTGAGATTGATTAAAGTACATTACTTACATTAAAGTCAATGAAATGAATACATTAAAAGGACTGGGAAGAAAATGTTGCCTAGAAAATAGGTGGCCATTGGAAAACTGCCTATCTACCAATCTGCAGGCTGTTGGCAGCCTGACACTTGGTAATACTAGGCAGAATTGTAAATGAAGCAATGAAAAATGATTAAAGGATTTAATGACATTTTTTAACAAAATCTTTCCTTCATTCCCTTTAATTACACTTAGCTGTTTTGCACAGATGGAGTCCAGGTGAGCTACAGACACAACTAATTTATTCATTACACGCAATAATAATTATGTGTCACAAGAGATACTTGTAGACACAGATAAAATTAACCTTTTGTCTGAGTTTCAGAAACATATAACAGAGCTTCATTTCTACTGACAGACCAAACACTTAACAAAAATACCTGTAAATTGTTAAAAAAGTGTAATTCAGTCATGATCTAACTTTGGTGCAAACATAAATTCTGTTTGAAACCATACACAAGACAACAGGGATTACCACAGAGTCTTTTGAAATGCTAGAACTATTTCCTTTTGTAATTGAAACACTGAGATTCCACCTATATTACGTATATGATGTATACTATATATCTGCCAACACATTTAGGTATAATACCATGCTAAAACAGTTCTAGGATGCTGGGTGGTCCCTTGGGTCAGAAAAAAGCATTTTTACTTTTCAGCAACAGAGAGAAATACTTCTTAACCTGTGTAACACAAGTCTATTGATTTTGTTTGGATTCCTGGACTGAGCAAAATGAACCTAAAAAGTATAATTCTTCAGGTGTTATTCATATATGATACTGACATATGGTATATTTTAGTCACGATAACCAAAAGCCAAAATTTTGCAACACTGTGCAAGAGAATAAGGGTGTCCTGCATTAAAGTACTGCAGGGAAGGTTAGCTCTCGTCTTTGATTATGTATTAAAAACGTACTGTCAGAAGCCACTGATAATCTGTTCTTAGCATCACAGACCATCTCAAGTTGGAAGAGACCCACAAGGATCATTGAGCCCAGCTCCTCACTCCTTGCAGGACTACCTAAAACTTCCTGTGTGGGAACCACTCTAGTTCATTGTAATTGTGGGAGAACTGGATGGCTTGAGCTTCCTCTGTCCAGTGAATGGAGAAAATAGTTACCTCAGGAAAACCATCCGGTTAAGGTAAGTTTGATTTAAATAAGCAAGCTCAATACTTAAAATAAACAAAAGTGCTTTTGACAGAACATGTAATTAAATTACAAAATGCGTGGTCACAGGGTGTTGTTACGGAAGTGCAGATGGCTATTTTTGCATGCATGAAAAGCCATCGGGGGCAAATATAAGCAAAGATGAAGCCCTGAACTTTGCCTCAGAAAGTCCCTAAACCACAGCCTTCTGGAAAGAGAAAAGGCTTCATGAAACACTGCCCTAGATTTGCTTGGCTTCTGTACTGGACACTTTTGACTGATTTCTGGCAGAGCAAAACAGACCTTTGTTCTATTCTGCTACGTCCACTTTGTGTTCACAATAAAACTGTGGTCACTTTTATTTTTTAAAAAGTACAGAAATTAAAGAGAGTGCCTATTTGAAATATTCACACAAGTTTTAGATTGCAATTTCATTTAAATTCCTATTAAAGTCTTTTTAAAGAAAAAAGAAATGGTGATCAATTTACTATTTCTCACAGCTCTATTACGGAGCTAGACGGGGACAATGGGCTTTTTTCTTAATAAACAAATGCATTTCATTCTACAGCAAAACTGCCAACAAGGTGAAGCAGCAAAATTTAGCATTTTATGTACTTTTGGTGTACTGAACTGAGTAGGATAAAAGAAAGCTAAAGGAACAGCCCAGAAACAAAGAAACATGGATCAGATGCTTTGGGTGGAAGAAAAATACCCCAAAACAAACAAAAAAGAGAATATATTTACATGTCAGTTAATAATATAATAAACAAACATGTCTTTGAATGCCTTCCACATAAAGTAGTATTGCAAAAGTCAGTGGTTTTTTTTTTTTTTTCTGAAGAGCATTACTGCTCTGTGAAGTTACTAAAATGATGAAGAATTCAAACTATTGCTAAATCCTAACTTAATTTTCTGACTTCAAACATCAAAACCAAGACAGAACTAATTTTGAATGGGAATTTAGATTGTTTATGTGCCTGTGTACACATATGCAAATGCTTCTATATTTAAAATGTTGACAAGTATTATTCAAATTAGAGAAGCTCAAACGGCTCTACAATAATATTCTCAAACATATGGAAGATTACTGTTACCAAAAACATTTTTGTTTATGAAAAGGACTTTGAAGTCTTAATGGGAGGATGCGGAAACAGTATAGAACTGACTATTTGAAGCGGGTTTTGAGCAAAGGATGTTTCATGATGACGGTTTCTGGCTTAGGACCAACGCAAGAGAGCCACAGTGTGATAGCTGAAATCAGCAGGGACGTGAAAGATAGAGCACTTGGCAACTCAAGTGAGAAAGGAGTGCTGTAAGGGTATTTTCCCTGAGTCACACAGCTTTGGCATCTGGTTACCACTTTAACTCCCAATGAGGTTTACAGCACACTACATGCTCTTCTCTCTCAGGAAGAACATTATTAATTGATTTGAAAAGGGACATTTTCTCCTTTCAAAAACTTCTGTACCATTGCAGGAGATATTAACTCATCCTTCAAATAAATAACAAATATTTATTTCAAAAACACATGATAGGATTTATTTAGCACACAGACACAGAACTCCGTTCAGTTTGTTTTTCTGACAAAGGAAAGCCAGAGGAGTGAGAAATAAAGGTATCTCATTTTATTCAAAGTATGCCAATATGTGTTATATTGGAGACACAGAAGACACCAGCTATTTCTGTCATTTCACTTGCCTTTGGGTAAGACTTCAGAAATACCCTAAAATCATAGAGAATACTTGAGCTCAGATGGAGAATATCCGAAACTCTGCCAAGGACATCCAAAACTGCATGTGAACTGATAACAGTGTTTTCTAAAGACATATGCTCAATTTGTCTTGGAAGGTAAGTTTGAAAACAAGTACCACAGGTAAATGTGAGAAGAACAGTGCCTATTATTTGCTTCTCCTCTCCTCTCTCCCTATCACATCACTAAATTAAATATAAGCGTGCCCGGCCACGATGCAGCAGAGACTGCATTTTAGCCTTAAGGTAAGTAATGAACTTTTAATATTAAACACTAAATTACAAGTTTCTTAAAATATTTTCCACAATACCTGAAAGGCATCCTGATGTTCATTCTTTCTGCGTATTTGCACAATGTCTCCCATGGACAGTGAATTTTAACAAACATGATATCACTGTTTGTCACAGCTGGCTGTAAAGAGCAGTAACAAATATATATTAATAATTCAAACCTCTATGGCATTCACCTTCCTATAAGCATTCTTCAGTGTCAAATTCTGCTATTTTTATTTTATCTTCTCCAGACTGATGTCAGCATCATCAGGCCTCTTCTTCAAAGATTGCCTGAGTTTTTATAAGTAAATACTTTGATAGTGTTGAGCCTGATTCAAGTCTTCCAAAAACTCAAATAAAGCAAGGTTTGGTAAGTAAAATAAAATTTAAGATGTTCACAATTCTACCTACCCGTTCCATAAAGTCATAGCACAGCTCAAGAAAATCATATCACAGTTCAATAATACTACTTCTAGGATTTTCTTTTTCTCAAAGGATGTGGATAAAAAAATACTACTGGAAGACAATTTAAGCCAGCTGATATCTAGAACGATGATTTTATAAAACCATATTTTTTCTGAAGCATCAATATGTCCGAATTGACTCTAGCTGAGCTTGTTCCGATTTCAATAAATATCCCCAAATCCAATAATTTTTTCTACTAGGCTCCAAACAATTTTTAAAAGCTTTAAAAACAAATTTTAAACTACTATCAGGTCAGTCATGTATGATTATTCAACATGCTACATTGTCAGCTAGAACTTGCAAGGGCTTTAAAACAGTTAAAAGCTCATTGCTTTAAGACAGAACATGCAAGCTAATTCTACTGAGTTGAAAAGCATAAATCAGGGTGAAAGGCACATGAGGTATAGCAGCTTACTTCAGGATAGGCTCAATATATGCCTGTTTTATAAGTAATTCATGGAACACCAAAAATCCAAGGCTGTTTTTTCGGGCTTTGAATCCTTCTTTTTTATATTAATACTGTCATTACTGATATCACAACAGCAATGACTTAATATGCCTGTGAAATGGTTCTAGATGGACAAATAAAGGCATTTGCCAATCACTTCACAGAAGGAAGCTGAAGATTCCTCAATATCCAACCACAATCCACTATTGCACAGCAGGGAAGGAAAAAAATGAAATACAAGGAAAACTGAGATTCCCCTTAATTTATTTTTTGACGATGCAAAGAACACCTTGTTTTTAATATTTATTTGGAGGATTGATTATGAGCACCTAGACACAAACATTAATTAATCTCTACCGTACCAGCAACTTTATTAGGAGCCTTGAAGAGATATTAACTTGGAATTCTGGAAAAACAAACTGTAACAGATCTGAGTCAACATGACTAAATTACACCCATGCAACTAAAAAAAAAAAAATATCCCTTCTAATACTCAAAGTTTTTCACTATTTAAAAGTTTCAGTATTTAAAAAGGAAGGAGGGATTTGACAGTGAAACTTTGCACTCTGCATAAAACGTTATTTTAATTTTAAATACTGTAAGAAAAACAAGCCTTTTTTTTAAAACGTATTCAAGAAAATTCCAAAGCTTGAACAGTACTTATATTGTTAACTAGTCTAGCTCAAAGAACCCAATGAAGATTAAGCCATGTAAACCAGAGATATATCAACATGACATTGAAAAATCTTTTCCCCTTTCAAAACATTTAGTATTATGTATTCTGCTGAAATACATAGAGGTGATATAAAAAAGCAACAACATGAGTTACTGAAGCGTCTTCTGTTTTACAAGCATAAGGGGCTGGAAGTTTTCCCTCTATACTGCACTACACCTGCTCCAATTTAAAAGTGATTATACTTTGGGGGGGATACACGTGTGTGCATATGCATACAGGCATGCATCCCCAAAACATATTTAACACACACTGTCAAACAATCTTTATTATTGATTTAATAGCATTAAACAAAGCCTGACTGGAAAAGCTTGTAAGACTGTCAGGAATCATTTATAAATCCAATAAAGTATGACAGTATTACCAAGACTTTTTTTATACCATGGAATCTACAAGACTCACCTCTCGTTCTAACATCAGCCCTTCTGCTCTCAAATTCTTCTCAAACGTGCTTCTTTTTTCTACCTGTGGACTTGACTTTTTGTAGACCAAGATGTAATCGATGCGTTTTTTGCCATCTTTGAAGAACAGGCCTGATGATGCCATGGCATCAGTCTGGAGAAGATAAAATAAAAAATACACTAAATGTGGCATTCATCAAGATGAAGAGCCCCATCACGAATTCTGTGTAACACAACATTTCTTAAAGCATGGAAATGTCCACATACCCAAAGGATGAATATATAAAGAACAAGTCATAAGAACAGGCAGTTCATATGCATCAGTTGCTCAGGATTTCAGATTAATCAGAACAAAACACGATAAAAAAGCTCCACAAACCCTATGTTCTAGCTATTTCTTTCAGCTGTGGAAAAACCTTAAAATTATTGTGTGATGGATATATAGATATAAACATCTGGTAATCCTTACTTTCCAGTAGCAATTAATAAGCTTTAAAGACAAGTAAATTAAACCAAGTTTCCCAGCGTTGTACCTGGGCAAATTTTATAGAACAAACATATTTATATTTTCTCCGAAAGATAAATAAATCTAAAAAATTAAAAAAGAAACACTATTGATTGGAACATTTTCCTGGATAATCATGTTGAAGTGCTTTTTCAGTGTCATGTTAGCAATGTTTAAACCTCGTCTAGTTCCTTCCCACCATGCTTGCAAACACCAGGGATTCTCTGACCTTGATATGGAAAACCCTGCTTTACATGCCACTGCTGAAAGCTATTTTTGCATTCCGTGTTTTGCATGATTCAGAACAGACAGTGACTGTATCAGCTGGTGTCAGACTATGAAGACTTTGAAATCTGAAAAGGTAAACTGAGAAACTAGCATCATCTTCTGGAGAATGCAGCATGCGTTTTAACACAAACTGTCCAGAGCAAGTATGTTAGTTTGTAATAAGATATATTACACCCATATATATGGGACCAGAAGTCTATGAATACTGCATCTTTTAGCCAATATATGCTAGTCTTAGAAATTAATCCTATTTGGATTGTTTCATATGAAATTTGTAATACTCAGAGTTATAACCAATAGTTACACTCTCTATTGACAAAGAAAACCAACTCTTAAGTGCATGATAGCAGCAGCATAAATACTGGATACTGGCTCTCTTGTTTCTACATGAAAGGTTTTTCTTACTCCCACATATCTTGCTGCCAATGTTCTACATATTTAGTGTTTCTGAGAACTCCTCAATTGACCAAACCTGAAGCTTTCTAACAAGATCTTCCTCTTTCTCTGCTTTTTGAACTCCCAAAGCAAAAAACAAGGAACAGCCGTTCTCAGACCACCTAGTGTTACAAAAAAGTGCATCATCACGCTTCTGGGAATGTTATTTAAGTACTTTAAGCTTCAACTGAAGTACAATTAAGCTTCTTTTTCCCCTCAGCAGCTGGTGATAGCATCAATTGTCTTTCTTTTCCAGATGACACTTTTCAAAACTAACCATAAGAGCATTCTGTTGCCTGCTTCAAGGTACAAACCTCCTTATGCATTTTATTAAGTCTGTAAATAAAAAATGAGTGTTAGAAAACTCATCTTCATCACACTTGGCTAGAGTTATGCTGTCACTTTCATACTCTGCTTCAGATGCAACCATCCAGATGTGGAAGCAATTTCAGTCTTCAGAACACAGGAGAGGTGAATTCAAATCTCTCCAGGCTAAGCCAAAACTAACCTGCGTTGTCTTCTACCTGGGTAAAGGTCTTAATTTCTAAGCATAAAATGTGGTATCCTTTTCATTCCTCCGTGAATTGGCATTTGTCATCTTCAGAATTTTCTATTTGCTTCATGTGCCACTGTGGGAGATGTGTAACTAACTCAGGGCTACAGGATGCAGTGCAAAGATCGGGTGCTGGGACTTCCGGTATCCGAGGGCTGGTTGATCCCCGCCACGCCTGTCTCCTCCTGTACGCCCAGGCCACTGCTGCCTTTCCTCTATTGCAAAACAATGGGTAACGTCGAATTCAGAAACCTCTGAATACCTGCCCTTAGCCTAACTGAGGAGTAATGCTCATTGAAGATGGGGGAAGAAACAGGCCAAATCACAGAAAATGCAACATGAACTAAAGTAACTAATACATTACATAACATGATTAACCTGAATTTAAGAATCTATCTAGAGTTAATTACACAGATCACCTACATGAAAAAAAAAAATCTGAAAACTAAAAAAAAACCCAAACAAACCCAAACAATTAAATGTAGAAGAAAGAGGAACAAAGGTAGAGAAGACAAGATGTCCAACGTAACCAAGAGAAACAACACAGAAACTGGAAAATAATTAGCAAAAATGGACAGACACAGGAAGAATAATTTTCCAATCCTAAATTATTTTGGAAGTTTGTTGAGAACAGGAAATATCCCTGGCTTTTAACTTCAGATTTTCCTTTTTTATTCCAACGAGAAATCAAGTTAAATATAACAGAAAACATGTGGCAAATAAATTAATAGATTATAGGATATGCTATTCGTCAACAAATGTTTGATCAATATATTAATAATTTATTCTTTATACGTCCATTTACTTCCATTTATCTCAAGATATTCAGATAAAGAGTATCTGAAGTCCAAAGGAAGGTAGTCAAGATCATTAACCAAGATTCTTAGTGCAGTGAATGTAAGGTCTGTCACCCATTCTAAGAAATCTGAATGGGGATAGTAGTAAAAACATTTATTTTTATTCTTTCTTTAAATATCGTAGATGTAATGATCTAACGATACAAGATACAGAGGTTTGAAGGTGAGGCAGTAAATGAAAGATTTGAAAGCGCAGTTTGAATATGCAAGTTTTTGAATACCCAAACTTTTTTCAGGTTCAAGACACAAGCAATGAACCCACTCTTAGCAACAAAGAATTCCAGCGCAAGTATTTCACAAAAGCAGACAGGAATAGTCTTTTGTGGTCCACAAAGCACACAAAACCCATATAAAAAGCCTGGCCAAAATTCCCCCAAAGGGGAGACCTGGAACTTCTCTTACACAATTTTTCCTCGCACAATTACTGTGCAGACATTATGCAAATTAAATCTATCTTTTTGTAATATACTTTTACCTTTCTTTGCAGTATTATTTGTAGCCTTTCTTTCCTCATGTCTAAAACATCTGCTTTTCTTCAGTCTTGGCAAAACATATTTTCTTTCTCAGATTAACAACAGTATGCAAATGTGCCCTTGGATTCATCTGCACCGACCGGGGGCAACATTCAATAAGTAACGAGCTGTCCTGACAGTATAGAGAAATTTTCCATCTGCTCATCTCAGACCACTTTCAGAGGAGTGCTGCCACAGGTTGAGATGTCTGATACCGAAGCCATTTACCACAATTGTGCAGTGAACCTAACCTATACTCTATCGATTTCAGGACTGACTCACTTTAATGATATTACATGTTCCTAGTTTCACTTTGGTGTAATTCTCAAGCAACGTTG
>NW_009259597.1:350273-371526 GCF_000687185.1 Egretta garzetta
TTTCAGTTGATCTGAAGGAGCTCCATAGTGTCTAAGCAGAACGGGGAACAGCAATTTCAATGTAATGTATGAGTCAAGGTATGTTGGCCACTATCTACACCCAGCACAATGAATCAGTCTTTTAGTACAATGGGCATTCGGGCAAAAGCACATTTATTATTTATCTGCTGTTCTGGACCAGTAAGTCTCTGATTCATCCTTTCACCTTTTTCTCAACACAGTGGAGGAGAAAAGCATCAGCAGAAATATTTTGTGCAAAGTCCTTATTCCCCTCTACTCTTTTCAAGATTTCCTGTTTCACACGGAAAATGAGTATAAAAATGACGAATTCATGTTTTTTTCCTCTCTAATCCTCTTCATCCTCTCTACCCTCTTAGTTTTCCAGATTTGCTGAAACAGTATCCACCTGAGCAGCTTTCCTACATTTACACACATTTGAAAAATTACTTGATTTGAGAAGTTCCTTTTAGAGTATCACTATATAGTTCAGCTTGCAAACCCAAGTTCTAACTTCACCTTGTTCTTCCCAAGTCTTTAAAGACAAGAACTTTAAATCTTATCTATTTATGTACTGAGGCTCTGCAGCGCTTCCTCATTCACCAGTAAACTTGTTCATAATGCAGAATTGTAATATGCTGGTTTGCATCAGAGTAAAATATTACCTAAGGGTTTGCCACTACAGATCTGTTGCGGTTCCTTGGTTTTCTTTATTATTTGCCATCATTTTTTGGTTGATTCATAGCTTGTGATTATTGCAACAAATAACATCACAAACTGCTTCGAAGTCTGAAACAGCGTAAAATACTGCCATTATCATTCAACTGAAGTTTACAGTTTACACAAGACAAAACCAAGTTGATCAATTTTAAAAAAGCTTTTGCTCAAGCAAAAAAAACCAAAACAAAAGTATAATGCAAATATTTAGCAAAGTTATAAAATAAAAAGAGTTTACATTTCTATTCAAATCTGGTACAGGAAGAATTTCCTTGGAGTTAGCCAACATGGAGGGATTTTTTGAGAAACTGTTTTTCAAATTCTAATTAATAAGCAATGCCCTCTTTACAAAGTGGGAACAGCTGTTTTACAGGCTCTTTCTCTCCCCAATTAATTTAAATAGCACAGTTCTCAGAAATTATAACTATTTCAATGCCACTGATTTCAGTCTACTGTTATGCTCTGTAGATCAAACTTTTGCCAATTTTTCACCCCACACATAGCAACGAATATTCAAGAAGAGTGAGTTGGAACCATGCCCCGAACAGTAAGCAAATTTTCGGTTCGTGTAAGAGTAAGTGACATGGTAGAGTACGCTTCAGGTTTGCAGTATTTTATTAATAGCAAAACCACTAGCAAATTTTGAAACTTACTGAAAATTAGTGAAAAAATAAACATTAACATAATGTATCAGTATACTTTTTTTTTCTCTCTTCATACCAGTGAAAAGTTTAAGTTAATGAGTAATATGTACTACCTAGGTAAAATCAGAACTACGTACCTGTTGTAACCATTCATTTCACCTTCATTCAACCATTGACAAACTTCGACAGGACTAACAGAACAGCAAGTGCTTAAAGGCTGACCATATCTCTATAGGCATATTCACGTTTATAAATTGTAATTGATTATTTATTTGCTTGTGGATGTGTGATTTATAGACCAAATTGTTCTCAGGCACAGGCATAACCATGGGGTATCTAAGTGCAGGGAGAGAGCCTAGCAGGGCTGTGGATGCTCCCTCTCTTCCTTGCTTACAATTCCCAGTCCTCAGGTTCACAAGGGGATGGTGCTCCAAAATTCTTCCTCTCTATCCCCTTCCCAAGTTCATTTACTCCATATTGCAGCTGTATCTGCTAATTGCAATTGCATTTCCATAAATACCTCACCAAACTTTGTTACACTGGGCATTACAGTGAAAAAACCCCAATTAGCAAATGGAGTCAATTAGCAAATTCCCATTGACTTGTCCAAATAGTTACAAGTTACATTGTTCAACAGCAAAGCCTCAAGTACATTCAAACCACTATGAAAGTTTCTCTCTAATTTGCTTATACATAAAAGCCACAGAAAGAAATCTGCCTGGGAGAGAGTGTGTACTAGGAAGCACACGTGATATTTCCCTCTTCTACTAGCCCAGTGTTCAGCCAGTTTCAGCTCAGGTTTCTATGTATTTGGTAACTTTCCATGGAATTCCTCTTCAATAGCTTTGCCCAGCTGACCCCGAATCCATGCAATTTTTTGGATTCCATGACACACATAAGGATTTCTACAGCTCATTTTTGGGAGACCCACCTCCTTTTCTTGGTTTGAATTTGGGTCATGCTAGCTTTATTTGATCTTTCATGGCTATAGCTCTACAAACAAAAATATATGTGGTTTTGTAAGCTATGTAGGACCTTATCACTACTTTAATACCATTAATGAAGCTATTTGACTCAAATATCCCCTTAAAATGAACTGTACCCCTAATGTATATTACATAAATGAAAAACTACTTTTTTTTTTTAAAGCAACCGCTATTATTTTTTGGCCAAACACATACGGTCCTCCTCTTGTAACACACTTTCTTACTAAACTTCACAATTATCTACAGTCAGACATAACCTAGTAATAGAAAATATTAATCTAGAGTAAATATTCATATGTTAACGATAAAAATATTAACATCATCTTATGCATATGCCACATATTGCAATAGTTTATTGTCGTATTTATATTGTATTAATAATATAAAATATTGACTATTTTGTAGACTAATGTTAGGTTTTAATATTCAACCACACTTAACAGCATTCAAGCCAAAGCAAAAAGCTAACCTCTTATAACATTCACCTTTACAATATAAAGGGACCCCTTTGGCAGAGTTCTGCTTTCTCATTTAAGCTTCCAACCTCAACCACTACTCGTCTGACCGCTGCCCAATTTTTGGAAATAGCCTTTAGCAGTTTGTATTGTGTTAATTATTCTAGGGGTTTAATTAAAAAGCCATTGGCATTGTTTTATACAATGATATCGTACAGACAACTGAGATCCCAAACCGTAAAGCTTTACTTCTACCTACTTGATTCATAAGCTTGATGTCTACTTAAATGCACGTCATTATTGACTCTGGTTGGAATAGTGATGAAGAAATTTTTATTCAGGGGAAAAAAAAAAAATCAAAGCACTTCGGTGTGAATTTAGCCTAGGAAAAGCTGCATTATTAGATACTGCATGGTTTAATTTTAATAAATGAATTTATTCTAACTTATTATCAAGATCCAGTAAATCAAGTCTGATATGAAAGAAATTGTCTAACTTGTTTGTTTCACGCATAAGATTTTCATTACCATTATCTAATATATAAATGTTAAATGAAGAGCAGGGAATGAGACCTTTAATGATTATATTTTATGACTTGCTTTACGGTTTCCTGGAATTTGCCCACAAAGGCAATGAAAATGAGCACAACTTCTACCTATTTTGTACATAAATACACATAAACACAGAGGCTGACAACTCATAATTTTAACATCATCTGTCGGTAGTTTGCTGCTGACGCACCTTGTAAGTTGCTTTAGAATATATCTAAAAAATAGTTTCACCTACTACCCTCACAATCAATAGTTATAAATAAAACATCAATAAAAGCACAACGCAAGTGCTAGTCTGGGAGCACGCACAGGTTATTCTGACCCAGGGTACCCACATGGGGAGAAACAACTTTTATGTTGGGGTGTAGCTCAGGCAGTGAACAGCCTATGTTTTCAACTTCTGACTTCAAGGACTGTTGTTTATTTAATAAAAAGAATATAGGGAAGTTTCATATTTGTACGAACATAGAGAGAACATCAGTTCTCAGCCATAATCAACAACAGGAGCATGCACTTACGTAAGTGCTGACTGATACAGTACTCTAGAATCAGGCCCCCACAGCACGATACATTTATTTTGCCTCTACAGCAGACAGGACGAAGTTCAACTTTCCTCCACGTGGGTGGTGTAACTTGGGATTTAGATTTGTAAAGTTATGTAGAGGAAAGTAAATATATCAACAGACTAGTATCTGGGATCCAAAAGATAGATGGATGCATACAGCTGGCCTCAAGGTTCTTCTTTTACAATTTGGACCACAACTTTAGTAAATTTCTCTCCCCCAAATCTTTTTATTTCAAGGTGATGATGTTTAGAACAAAATTCATTTTCTCCCTAAGACAGTTTGTGAATTCTGACAGCTAAATGTGCTAGAGAAAAATCTTGATAAAGATTTTTGATATAAAGAATTTTGATAAACTCTTACCAATAATGAAGCAACATATTAAAGAGACTTACTCAAGTGTCTTGGGGTTTTTTTTCCCAGGGAAACTGTAAGAGAAGGGAAGGAAAGAATCCACCAGTAGAAACTGATGCTGCTACTGGAAATGGAAGCACCGAGTCCCAGCGTCACCACTCCATAATAGCACCACCTCACCAGTAGCATTTTTGAGAGACAAAGACGCAGGGAAAAGTTGTAGAACCAGAAAAACATTTGAGGAAGAATGAAAAGACAAGTAAACAGACTTGGAAATTTATTTGTTTCCTTGTGGAAACAACATATTCACTGACCTAGTGCTGCCGCATAAAACGTCTGTAAACGCCACCGCCAGGTTTACTGGCACGGAGTCTTACAGCCCAAACAGGACTGTATAGAACGTCCCATGATACATAAAATCATTTTGCACACCTGCAAGGAAAATCAGCTTGGAACAGAGGAGTAAGAGGAGGAGAACGAAGCTTACAATGCAAAACACGTTGGTTATCAGCAGTGAGGCAAGGAAAAGCAGTCTTCTGTATCGCTTCATGTCTTTGTTTTTAAGAGATGTTTGCGAGATAATAACGGATGAGTTTAGGGCTATTAAATAATGTATAAGATAGAAGTAGCCATGGAAACAATTTGAGGAACTAGGGCAGGAATTTTGACAGAGGTGAAGTCTGATGTGTGAAATTCTTGGGCATGGTAACTACCTAAAACTGCAAAATCTATACGAATAGCTTTCCTGTTCTGAGCAGAATGGTTATTTCTCATAAAAGAACACTTTCTTCCAATATAATTTATTATTGTTCTTAGAACGGTGTAAGATGCTATTAAGTAGAGTGATTACTGGCTGATTCATGAAAAACACCTCATTTATTTTGATTACTAATTCTCCCTGACACTATTACTGTGAACTTTACATTAACATCTTCAGTAATATCCACAGAGAAGGATGCTGCTATTTCACTGGTTAGTGTCTACACTCAGATCTTATGACTCAACTCTTACCTTTAAGTATTTTCTGGAAATAAATTTCTGATGCTAACTACAAGGGGCTTATTTCCATGAACAGAAGTGAGATTCCTAATCAATGCTTGCTTTGTTTCAGGATGCTACAAATCAAACCCGGGACCCCAACAAGGTTACAGACCTCTTAAATTACATGGAATTAGCTGTGAAAATATTTTTAAAGATTTTTAAGTAGTACTAGACTCATTTTTTTCATTTAAAAAATCATACTCCAATTAAGAATACTCTAAGATGTGCTTTATGAGAAATTTTCTGAGCAGACAACTAAGTTAGGAATCATCTTTTTGTGTTTGAAGGCTTTTGGAATGGATAAGCCAAAAATAGATTTATTACATTCATCCTTTCAATTACTTAATTCCAAAAATATAGATTGATTGCTTTTAAATGTATATTGGGTTGGGATTTCTTTTCCTTTGCGAGTAACCATGAGCATAATAACCTAGGAAAGAAAATTGGGGATGTATTTGCATATGCAAAACTATCTTGGGCATCAGAGAGAACACAGCCTGGTTAACACGACAGGCTGCCGTAATTACCCATGCTAATGTATTTCTGTGTATACTACACTGTACTGTGCAGAACAGCAGAGCTGTTTTCTGAACAGAGGAAGACTTCCAGAAATATCTCACCTTCCTAATAAAACTGCACTTTAACTTTTTAGGAATAAACTAAAGAATTAGTAATTATTTCAGCTTCTTCACGTAGGACATTGTTTTTTCCATTTTCATTCTATTCAAACTTACAGAGTGAAAAATACAAGTTTATATAATACGAAAAATACCTTTTGCTTCAAGAAAGGAGTAGGTTTAGGTGATCCTATGCAAAATTTTGAAAGGAATTCTGTTCAGTGCTGCTGTATGAAGAAGCAGTAACGCAGGATGTTTGGAGATAGGAGGAAGCTTCCCATTTTTAATACTCAACCACTTCTATTTGCTCTTTAAGTCTAATAGGGAGGCCTTAATAAGAAGCATACTGACATGACCAGTGAAAATCTTTTCCCTGCATTTCCTGAAATATTTTCTGAGGGTTTTTGTTTTTGTTTTTTTCCTTCTTTTTAAACAAAACCTCACAGCAGATGAGAGCCATGCACTAGAAGCATAAACATGAAGTTAACTTTTGTTGCACTTTACCATGTCATTCTATTCTGGGATGATGATTTTATCTGTTATCATTCCTTATAAACTTTATTTACTTTTCTGTTATTAGACTGCATTTGTGCACTACTCCTTATCTATCAGGCTCCCTTTGTTATTCTCCTTTCCAGTACACTGTTGTCAGCTGACAACATCTTGTTCTTATTTATACAGTAAAATATTTTGATTGCCAAACCTTCTCTTTCAGCACACATGCCTGACTTCCACTGAACACTGAACCAGGATTATGAGTGAAATAATGTATGTGAAACTAGTGATGACAGGATTAGAGCATATAGCACAAATCTGTACAACTCCAAAAGCCATGGACTTCAACAGGAAAAAATGGAAACAGAAAATAATTACACAGAAGTGTGGAAAATAAAATATAAAGATAGAAGAACACTTAATCTGCAGATATTACACGTAATTTATTCCATTTTTCAAAACCACCTACACAAAATTCTGTAAGCAAAATATTTGTTTTGCAGGAGAGACAGAAGAATAGATATATTCAAAATCACAAAGAATCCAATAAAATGCCTAACAAATGTATTTCAGGCTTTCTCGGGTAGATTTATCCTTTAATAATCACTGCGATAATCTACACTGAACATACTGAGTTTTGTTCAACTTATAATGAATTTTCATCACTATGTCCAGCTGCTTAGAGACAATTCTCCACATGTTTTGGCCGATTGGTTATTTAAGATCTTATTTAAAATTCCTTAGAAGTTATGGAACATTTCCAGAGACTGAAAGAGAAATACTTTCAGATACTATCCAACACAAAGCTAGTCTGAACATGCAGTATTACAGTGGGTACCAGTGGATACCAGAAAAAGGCAGTAAACTAGGCTACTGTATAGGCAACATTTCTTTACAGTTCCTGAACCCATAGTGATAATATGTGGACTTTGTTCTAAAAATCCTTTCTTTACCTTGCCAGATAGCAAAATACACTACCTAGATAAAAAATTCATCTGATAAAAAAACCCAATCAGATCAAAGAGAGTAATAGTAATGCAGTGAATGAAAGGAAATGTAAGTGTAATTTCTTGAATATTCTTATCTTGCCACTATACCCGTGATACTAATTGGTACGGAAGAATTCACTGCTACGACTGTACTGCCTGTTGGACAACTGTTGGACAACTGTTGCCTTCCATTCAAGTGATAAAGTCTGTTTAACCTGCTTTCCTTAGTGGAACTGGAACATTTCAAGCATCAGCTTTCCAGTGAGGGACCTTCTCATTTCCCTTGCAATAGCAGATCCTACTCATTCCATACTTTGCTCAGCAGCCACTTGTTGGCACCATTCCTCTGCTTGAGATCCCTTGGCAGAATCACATACATGAAGTCATACTTTCTACACAATCTCAACCGCAGTTGGTGATGAAAAGATGGCAGAGATAGATAATGAAGACAGCTTTTTAATGGGTCTGAATGACTCACAATTTTTCAACATGAAATCTGTGGATTCTGAAATGATACCAACCTACACTAAAGGAGATTATGAGTTATAATCAAGGAAATGAGAAAAGCAGATGACTATCAAGATGAATGCTGGCAGCCAGATGCTGTGTCAGAATGATCTGATGTTTCTCAAGTTTTAAAGCTGCACCAATACAAATCAGATCTATGGAAAGTTCCGCATCATGCATGTAATCTGAAACACTAAACAATTACTGAAAAAAATGTAGATCGGCTTTTCATCATGTCAGCAAGACAAGTTCATTTTTGCTGAAGTATTTGAGTAGCTCATCAATGAGACAGATAATAGTACCAAGCATTAATTGCAAGTAACTTTTTTATCAATTTTTTCCCCAATCTCTCAGCTGTAAAACAACCCTTCCAAAACAAGCCTAAATTAGATTCATTAACAAGCAGAGAATAAGCTTTTATCCCTGTACGCTTTGCCAATGCGGTGTTTCTCATTTAAATTCTCTGGTCAGACTGATGAGACTTTTCAAATCATGATAGATCAGTTTATTTTCCAAATATATGAGAGTACTTACCAGCTGTAAAGCTGTAGAGCTGTCTTCTGTGCTTTCAACAGTCTCAAAAAGAATTAGAAGCCTCCTTTTGCTAGCTTTATATCCATTTGGGGAAGAAGTTTTCCTTAGACATCTTCCACTAATTGCCACAAAGACTTGTACAATAATTCAAAGGCAAAATAGTAACCTTCTTTTCCAATATAAAACTAATCTAAATCCCCTCTGTCTTTTTCCTGTGGAGACAGGCAAATAGTAAACAGGAGGAGAATCCTGCTTGGTTGCCTCATTTGCAAAACCAGTATAAAAGCAGAGGAAGTTTCCAAAGTAATTGCTGTGATAAAAGGAGTTGTCAAGGCTAAAAGCCAGATGTAGCTTCAGAAGACTGTTTTTAAACTCTGAAGCACTTTGTTCAGTAGGTCAGGACACACAAAGATTGAGACATAAAAAGTGCATGTTTGATTAAACTTAATAGAGATAAAAGGCTCCTCTTTGAACTTGGAAAAAAAGTTAGCTTACTGGCTGCCTATAAACTTGCTATCAGTCCTGAATGCGGGGCTTGAAGAAAACACAGCTAGTGGTCATTTTACATGAAAATACATAAAATGTTTTGCTTTAGCACAATGAAATGCCTGTTACTAGATAGCCATTATCTGCTACTGGATTATTTTGGGAGCGGTCTTACCAGTTATTAAAAATATTTAGTTCTCTATAACATAGTCTAAATTCAGCAGGTTCTGCTTAATTTTTTCTGCTTTTTAGGTAACATCCAACATAAAAGGCTTTATCTACCTAATCAACAAATTCAAACAAGAACATCCATTATGATTTCTATCTGAATTCAGCTAGCCTTGCAGGAACAGACAAAAATCTGTGAACGCAAAAAACTCTCATTGCAATGGTTTAGATTAAAATATAACCCTTTCCCGTCATTATCAAAGTTTCATTTTCATGTCAGAGATTTCCAATCTGTAAATACAATTACCTGTAATCTTATCAAAAAATTATTAGCTATTATTATATAAGCTTGTTTTCTAACAGCATCCCTTGAAACTAGGTCTCAGAGATCACATCAGCCTGCTACCTGTGTCAGAATCCTGTAGCAAGGATGATCAGTGTGATTGAGAGAACAAGCTTTACCACAGTTACACGACTCTTGTGAAACGTGCATTCAATCCTAAAATCACAAAGTTATGATTATAAAACCTTAAAGGAATTTAAGCATTTCTAGATTTGTAGCACATAATCATTCATGCTTTTATATACCAAAAATCAGAGAATTGCTGGTAAAAAGTGTTCTGCAGAATACATTACTTCTAGTTCTTGAAGAAAATAATTCAGAACTTCTTGAGGTTAGGTCATTTGCCAACATTTAAAAGCAATTCTGCTAATGGAAAGAAGAATTAAGGGTCTTCCAGTCCAGAGTGAGAACAAAAAAAAACCCCAAACCAACATGTTTTGAACTAAAAATCAGTCATAATTCCTTGGCGTTATAGTGGATGAACTGTTGTAGAAAAGGCATTGTGATAAATACTGTGATTAGGTAATTACTAAGCAAGATAACGTGTCAGTTTTACCTGGTGAGATGGCTTCTCCAGTGCTTTAGTTGACATTCCCTTGAAAATACTCCTACATTCTCCTATATGTAAGTGAATTTTATCTTTTATTCAATGTGTCTAGGTATCATTTGTATTTTGCTTAGAAGGACAATCCTACACTTTAGATCACTCTTGACTGATCGTTTGCTACATTAACTTAGTTCTTCTAAACTCTCCTAATTTCTTGAGGCCTCCCAGCTGACATGAACTTCACTCCATGCTGGGATTCCTATGTCCTAAATTCTGTGCAATATAATTTTTTTGAAAGAAAGCTACTGCTGCTTAGATGAGTCCATATGAATCATTAGTCCTTGATTCTATATAATTGCGGTCACTTTTGGTACAGAGATTTCTATTCATTGATTCTGTAGATCAAACTATAATATGGGAGCCACCTAGATTTCTTACCATGAGATGCCTATTTATTTAAGCTGCAACTTATCTAATACCTTAAAAATTATATTTTAAAAATATTTAAGCACATTCTGACAACTGATACAATTTAAGAAAGTTGTGTGTCTGTTACCTTTAAAGATGATTTAGTCCGAGGTTCTGTTTTCTGTCTGGTAAGCTTGTTTTGAATAAGCAATGACTGATCTGTACGAGCATCGTAATTTCCATGTTCTGAATCATCTGTGTATGTGTCTTTGTCCTTTCCTATGTCTGAAGGAAAAACAAAAGAAAACAACGGGCTCATTTTAGGTTGTAGTGGAGAGGAACTAACAGTATTATTACAGCCACAGTTGACTATTCCTTTTAAGTATCCACTTTTCAGTAACTTATATTCTATCCTTTCCTGCAAAAGTTTTTTACTTGAAATGTTATCATGTTTGTCTTAAAGTAGAAGTGACTTTTATTTTTAGTAGAAGGCCTACGGAAACTTTTTTCCATTACCATTCAAAACAAAAAAAGCCCACAACATTCTTCACAGAAGTTTAAAAAACCCACAAAGTGATATAAAGCAAATATTCAAATGCTTTTGTGCTTGACTCACAATTGTTGAGACTCAAAATCTGTTATTAAAAAGGCAGGTGCATCCTGGAGACCACAGGAACATCTCATGTTTTAAATTTAAACAAGCACTCCAAATGCCTGATTCCTCTACACACATGCTGCTCATCATTAGATATAGTATTTGAAAAGTTGCATATTAAGGTATTGCAGTGATCACTTCAGAACACATTTTAAGAGGTGTACCTGATGGTGGTAGAAGAAAGTTGACACCATGAAGAAAGTGTTTTCATTTTCATTGGATTTGTTGGATTTGCTCAACAGAAGTTTTTTATAAAAAAAGTTAGTTGAGTATCCTAAGATAGCTGCAGGTGACTGAGGGCCTTCCTCAAAGTTTACTAAGATCCACTCTCAGATTAAATTTCCTCCTTCATCATCACTTGCAGGCAGGTTAGAAGGACTGAAGTCTCTGAGTTGCTCTACATCCGCTATCAGAAGTGAGACTTTTTTCCAGACATCTAATTTCCTTGCATAGTCTCCAATCAAATAAGCATGACTATACTTTTTTAATGAATGCTGGAAAATGGTTAGTCTTGAAAAAAAGTCTTTCAATGATGAAAAAGACAAAATAATTATTCCCACACAATTATATCTTGGAGAAATTGGAAATAGAAACATATTCAGACAAAAAAGTTACCCACAAATCCTGAGCCAAGTTCTCATCTCAGCTTTCACATCAACATGGGAAAAGTCAGGGGAACTGGGAACAGCATTTAGCCCAGTAACTCTAAACCCTAAATAGAAACCAAGAAACAAGTCATGGTTGCTGTGGGAACCACTATCTTGAATTTTCTGAATTTTATACTCATAAAAGCTCATCTGCAACAACAAAGTATTTTTCATTTAGTTGCTCAGTTAAATTCTCCACAGTAAGTACCACAGAAAAAAAAATAACCACAATTATCTCATGTAGCCTAGACAATTCTGAGATGGAATATTAAACTGGAACTTTCACCAAGAGCTGTTTTTTTCTTTTGCAATTTAGCTGCTTACATAATGATTACACAAAATGAGCCCTCAGTAATTTCTGATACCGATATTAACCTCAGTAAATCTGTAAAAGGATTTCTTAACGTATGAAATAGCTCATTTTAATTGTCAGAGCACCACTCAGAGATTTTATTTATTTTAAACCATGTTATAACCTAATATACAGGTTACTCTGTGTAATATAGTGAATGTAGTAAAAAGACTGTGAAGAAGGTTTCAAGTAGTAGGTATACAAAGTAGGAAACAGGACACAAGCAACTGCACAACTCACACATAGGTGTGATGAGCTCTTCGCTTTACTAAAGATCAAGGTCTTGTAATAGAAACCAGTCAAATGAAGAGACAGGCCTATGAAACCTAAACTTTTGCAACTAGATAGGCCATTTAAGCTGAAAGAAAGACTCTACTTACATTAAAAAGCCTATTTTTATGAGGAAAGTTTTAGAGGATTAGACATTATGAGTAAACCTAATACTCAAAACCCCCGTTTGCACAAGTACATAGTATTTTATTTAAACATTTTAAAGTTATGAAATGAGTTTTCCCTTAGTGCTCAACATGCTTTTACCTGCTAAACACTTTCATGTTTTCAAGGACACAGATTTTAAATTGTAGTATGTTTTTTCTGTAAATAAAAAGATTACCTTCCATTTAGATACCTGCTCTCTTGTCTGAAACGTAGTCAAAAAGGTTTTAGCAACAAAAACCACCCATAAAAATAAAGAAATATAGAATTAAAAAGGTATATTTCTTATACAAAATTTAACAATACTTGCTATTGTACCTTTCATCAGTTGATGACTTATTTTATGCACCTAAAGCACAGTCCTACAAAGTAGTGGTAGGAATATAAAAAAAAGAAGAGGAATGAAGATTAAAACATCGCATTTAACCATTGTAGGTGAATAAGCATGTTACACCTGTCTGAAAAAATGCCAGACTGAGACACATAGCATCCAATCCATATTCTGAAAGTATATTCAAACTGTGTATTTTTCTTAACATTGATGTAGTTTTAGACATTAATGTCAACAAAACACCTGGAGTATGCTTTGTAGGTACTTCGAATAGACTAGTAGTCCCATTTACCTCATCTGCAGCACACATTGAAGGAAAATCTTAGATATAAATAATTATACTCCAAGAAAAATTTCAATGGATTGCATCATATTTCTATACCAGAACAGGCTAGAACAATCACAATGTGTGTGTGTTATGGGAAGCTCATTTTGTTTCTTAAGTTGAACTTCTTGTAAATTTCTTTTGACTAGTTTTCAAATTTTTAAAAAATAGAGAATGAAATATATTGGGTTTAGAAAATGACCTTGAGAGAAGATGGCAGAAATGAAGCTTTGCCACTAATAGCATTGACTATGTTTTTGTATTCTTCTATGACCAGATGCTTTTTCTGTAATAAGCTACCCACCACTTTTATTAAAGTCTCCTGTAATTTTCCCACCCACCAAGCCCAAACTAAATTCCCTTAAAGATAAACTTACATGACCTAAATTAACTTGAGCTTGATCCTTCCTAGTGTCACCAATGCATAGTACAATACACAGTGATGTAACTCCTTAAGTCTTTCTTCAGTAACTGCCGTTTCTAAACTTCCATGACATTTTTATATAATGTTTGTCTATAAAGTAACACTATTTTCTGCCATCCTTTCCTCCACAATCACCATTATTTGGTTTTGCATTTTAACTGCCATTTGGGATGGCCACAAGCCAAACCAAGATAGCATCCCTGAATGGCATGGCTGGAGTTTTACTGCCCAAGGATGCTTTTAATGTAACATACCCCAAAAGCAATGATATGGACTAACAATCTTTCTATTTGACTTATAATATAAGTATCCATCTTCAAATTCTAACACGGAGTCTTTATTTGGCTACAATGCTACAAAACATCATGAGAAAAGCTTGGCTGCCTCAAGCTCTTTCCCTCTGCACTGTGCGAGTGCTACTGTTTACATCATTTCTTATTTCCCATCGTGCCTTCCCTGGCCTACGACAACTTATTTGGTTATTACTGTTGAGAACAACCGCCAGCTCTCCCTGCTCTTGTCGTTCTTGGATGGGGTCTGATGCCAACCACCACAACCAGCCTGCTTGACTTAGGGAGGGGAGAGTGTAGGTAAAAAGCCACAGGAGATTAAAAAAAAAAACAAAAAACAACAAACAAATTCAGTTCATACTGCTCCAGAAACTCAGGTTTTTAGGCCAATTCACAGAAAGAAGGCTCCTTAACAAGCCTCAGATCACAGTTCGCCTCCTCAAGCATACGTTCCCTTCTCTGCTGTCATTAAGTGCTGTCCCACCTCTGCTTTACTGGGCACATCTGAAAGACATGAGCCAGCAGTCCCATAACTATATGACAGGGGACTTCCAAGTGCTCGTGATTTTTTTTAATTAAACATGGGTTTGGCTTTTTTTTTTGTTATTATTTTTGCCTCTTTTCAGAGCTAAAAAAGATCAATCCGGTCCTCAGCTGTATAGATCTAAAAAAAATGCTCTACAATGGCCAATGATCCACGTTCATATGTTGAAGAATATCAGCTGAGCAGAGACAGTGTCTTTAGCTTTCAGTTAATCTACACTGCAGGTCTTAACTCAGTAAGGTGCTAGAGTGAATAGTAAACCGTTAGTCAATGTAAAAATACAGCAAAGTTGGCAAAGAGTGTAATAATTGTTTATGAAACATTTTTCAATTTCTCCTTTACTGCAGGATCAAATAAAAAACAAAAACAAACCATAAAATAATTTCTGTCCTGCTGGGGAGACTCTTAGCTAAAAGCAGCTCTCCTACAGTAATATTAAAGTAAATGGCAGATCTTGAGTTATCTGAAAAACTTTGAAACTCTGCAAAACCATAAGAGATGTAGAGAAAAGAGAAAAAAGGAGGGGGGAAAAAAGCATGATAGTTGTAAACAAGAAAAATGACTCCTACAGTGGGAAGACTACAGATGGAAGGATGGGACTGGTGTATGCTCATGCCCATGTCCTCACAGTGACAAGGACACCTAAAGGACATCTGCCTTCATTCTTAACCCCTCTCATTTTTTTTTTGGTTTTGAGCTCCTGGTAGGATTAATTTTTTTTTCCAGGGCTGTAAGGTAAAATATTATTGCTAATGCAAACAGAATGTACCATGACCCTTTACATGACCTCTTTATATGAGTTTTCAGAGTACCTACTAAAAGGAAGAGAAAGATTTAAATATTAATCCTACAAAATCTTCTATTTAAAAGACTATGTGCTTGAGAACTGAGTTAACAATTATACAAAGTAACTATAATGTATTTTTAAGCAATTAGTATAGCCAATAACAATATCTTGCTGATGTATTTCACTTATTCAATTATGTTAATTAAACCTCATGGGGCAGTTGAGAGCTTCTTGAACTGCTGTCACAAAAAGTTTTATTTAAAAAAATCATTAAAGTTATACATACAATTTGCAAGCCCCAAATGACCTGCTACAGAAAAGAAAATCAATACGCTATTAAGACTTCGTCAGGAAAAGGAAGATTTCTGTACTAATCTGTTTAGCTTTCCCTAACACTGCAAAAATAAGAAAAAAAAGGCTGAATTTTAAATAAAGATGAGGATATTAAATCAGAGAAAAGGGTGACAGCTTGTAATTCTAGATGCAAAGACCAAATCATATTTCAATGAAGTCAATGGTAATTTCACTATTCAATTCAGTTAAGTCAAGGACTTCTCTTTAGTCACGTACATACTTAAATTTAATTAGATATATACCTCTAATTGTTAGCATACCTGAACATATAACTAATGTGTTCTGTCAACTTGGATCCACACTCAAGTATATAGTGATTTAAAAAAAGATTCAAGCATTAATCAAGCGGATAACAGATCTCTTCATCCTAGTAGTTGCTTTGTTTTGTTATCTTGTAATACAGAGCCATGATTGAGTAACTTCAGTCTTCATACATCACAAAAACCTATCTACACTTCCTGACATATAGTTTTGCTGTGCTTGATGCATGACAGTAAGATCTGCTCTAAGGGCACTTATAGGATAAAATGTTGGAGAGACTTTCATTTCGGGGAGTCTTTTACCTAACAACACAAAAGCATTTAGTTCAGAAATTGATTTCTAGGTCTATACTTTTACACTTCATTTTTGGGCCGCCTTAACTGCGTGGCTACCTTTCTTTCTATCTTGTTTTTCTGAAGGGGCAAGAGTGCATTTCAATTTTATGACCGTTGCAGGATAAAAAGCATTTGTCCTGATTTCTCTGTAACATGCAATCCACTAATATAGTTTAGATAACCGTAAGGTAGGATAGCAAATGTTTTCCAACTGAAATGTGGCATAGTTATGGAAAGGAAAATGAATGTAAAAATTATTCCTAAATTGTTTCACAAACCATGACATGATGACTCTTGACTCAATCCTTTGAGCCTTTACACATTTAGGGATAGGCCTTGTAAAGCTTTAATAAGAATGAGATTATTGGTCAAGAAATTAATCCCCCTTTGTCCTAATTTTAGTCCTAGAAACAACAAATAACCTGGAGAAGGACATCACTAGACACCTGGCTAAGTGGTATTGTGATGGATTTAGGTTGTCTTACTTTATTCTGCTGTGCACCTGGAATACTATATCATATACACAACATTGAAAGTTTTTCAGCTACCTGTGTATGTGTATTTATATACCAAAACTACCATCACAAACAAGCACAGGTTTTTCTGAATGTACAAATTTTCACGAGCTTTCAGACAGTGGTAACCATTACATAGAATATTTCTCAGTTTTAAACAGGAAGTCAGGCAGGTATTCTTGCTGGTTGGAGAAGTTAAGATGGTCTACAGAATTGGTACAGGCACAATAAATGCCTAAAGCACTTTGATATTTTGAACCTAAATATTAAGCTTTCCAAAGACTAATCCTCATTACGTTTCAGTGAGCACTATGCTCGTAACGGATCACGCAGCTTTTTCACCCGTGCTGCTAGCTCTCCAGGCATGAACCAGCTCTAATACAGGAGCTGGGCAATTCCCTCACGCACCAGGTATAGGAAAAACTGTCCTAATGCAGCTTTTCAGCTGTCTCACAACACAGCCAGAATAGATGTGACAGCCCTTACCTAC
The DNA here is from genome assembly GCF_000687185.1 of Egretta garzetta. NCBI lineage: Eukaryota > Metazoa > Chordata > Aves > Pelecaniformes > Ardeidae > Egretta > Egretta garzetta. The sequence continues at coordinate 367,421 of NW_009259597.1, forward strand.
ACAGGCATTGCCTAAGGGCTACAAGCTTCTGAAAAAGTTATTCTAAAAAAATCACAATGGAAACATCACGTTTCTGTCGAAGCAGAAGTTGAACCCGGTTTTCCTGCGTCATATCCTCCGTGATCTTTCAGTTCTTCCTTTCATGTCAACGTTGTACGTACTACAACAGGTTATTCTGTCCATTTTGGTTTATCTTAACATCACCTAATCAAAATTCACTTACAAGCACTTCTGTAATCAAGCACTGAAAAAAGTTTTATCATGCAGTTATTACAATACTCTGTTGGATTGTTAACTTTAGTTCAGGTCTTCATTTCTCAGTTCACTACATTGCAGCATGGCACATAAATAAGGGAGCTTCTTTATATATAAGCTTTAGAGTAATTGGATTCAGGGTGCATTCAGAATACAAGGTAACAGTTACAGCAAAATTATGAACCACATCTTTCATAACCAAGTTCCTATCTAGGAAAGAGTTCATGTCGTGGTAAGGAAGATGTGTAACTATGCATAAATCCCTCACAATTAATCTAATTCAGAAAAAAACAGACTTGAAAAAAGAATAAATTAGTGTTGTTTTATTTGCTAATGAGTGTTGATTTTACTTGCCAAATAACAAAATTAGATACTCATTCTATCTAAATCCCGAATGCCAATTTCTATTGATTATATTATCCATTACTCAGTTTTTACATCTTATTTGAAATGAAATATTTCAGCCTAACAGTGGAGGGCAGATCCTCTGTGGCCATCTACCATTTCTGATGGTAGAAACTGCAGAAAGCTACTTATATGCTTATTTGTGTTAGAATGAGCAAATTGGATTTTTAAGTTAACAAGCAGACTATCAGATTCACAACTCTCTCCCCTAGTCTAATTGGATTTCTGATATGGCCTAACTCGTGAAAATCTTGATGCCTTAGCTACATATGCAATAAACTGGATTTTAAGGGCATTAATTTGTAGTGTAATAGGAAATCCCTCTTGTAAATCTGGCTCACAGTGTTTGAAAGTGAACATTAAAAAAAAAAAAGTCAAACCTGGCAAAACTAATGGTAGTATTTTTAACAATGGAAAGGGACTTAGCAAATGGAAAAACAAGTCACCTATCAGTCCAAATACTGTGACTGTCCTTCTACTCCTTCTGCTAAACACAAAGGATGATTTGAGAAAAGATCAGTGGAATATTATTCATGGTTTTGTGAGCCTTTGCACCTTACACAGTTCTTTCTCACCTGTACCAAGCATTAGAAGACAGAGTTTCTCTCAGTTATGGCAAGAAAAAAACGGAAGTTATTCATGAAACAAAGTAAAACAAATTCTCCTGCAAATGCTGTCAATTCCCTTCAGCTTAACTCAAGAATGCTTCATTTTCAGTTCAACAATAAAGAACTGCTAAATTCTCTTAAACTCAGTCGACTGATTTCTAAAGCACACTCAAAACTCCAAGGTGGTATGCAGTAATGACGTCCTATGATTTTAACAGAGATTACTGAAGAGGATTTTTCAACTGTCCATCGAGATAAAATTCTAGTGCAAATAACCTTCATCAAAATTGTTTGCATTCAGATTTCTTTCAGAAAAGATGGCCAGCCAAATTTGTGGTTGTTCAAAGATAATGTTCACTCCCATGATGCATATAATGGCCTTTAAAGAAAAAGAAAAGCATTATTTTAAAAATGTACCAATTACTGTTTCGTTACACACGCATGTGCACACAGCCATACCCCCACACCAGTGGAGCAGCTCCGGGCTTAACATTAGATAACCTTGATGTGGCTGCAATTACACAAAAAAAGTTCTAGATGAAAACAAATTTTTATTAATGTGACTTTCTGTATGTAGTTACTATGTAGCTACTAGGAACTAACTATTCCCCACTTATTTTTTTCCAGCTCCAACTAAAGCCACAAGCTATTATTGGTAGCTGTAGTAAAGCCAGAAATTCAGTAACTGGAGTTAAAGCTATGTCATTTAAATCCAGCTGGCACAATCAAAGTAATTACTGAGCATGTCTTTCCAAAGAACAACAAGGCACAGTAAAACAGAATGGAATATAAATAAACACTACATTTTTAAGCCAGTATCCACAGACAGAAGGCTTTGGGGGAAAAAAAAAAAAAAGTATAATGCTGAATTCCCTTTGAGAGGATGAGTATCAAATGTCTGAGTGTCACTGGTGTGACTTTCAAATGTATTAAAAAATGAATGGCACTGGAATTGCATTGTTACAGCAATGAGTTCAGACTTTAACGTGCAGGTTCTTGTACAACACAAGTTTAAGTGTATCTGCAAATAGAATACAAGTATTTTCATCTCTTCCTGTATTTACCTCTTATAAGACCCTAACACTCAATTCTAAAAAAGTATGAAAAAGATTTTTCCTGTTTTGCTAAATCTGTGCATTTTAGGTCTTTGTGAATATTGCAGAGTAATGCAGGTAAGTCCTGTATCACAGGAGTACCGTTCTTGTTACCTAAAATACCACACCGACACTTAGCCTGACTGTCTCCATAATCTCACATATGCATCTCTCCTCTGTCTGGCACCTAGGCAGCAAATACTTCTACTGCCTCTATACAAGCTGCTCTGAAGTCTTCCCATTTCATACTAGAAGAAAAACTTCAGACATCTTTCAGGAAAAATTTTGAGTATTACCTCAAGATAGCCTGTAACTTCATGTTACAAAGTTGGTCCTCCCTGTACAATTCAGTAACTGGAACCCGAGTCTTCCACTTCCATGACACACAGCTTCAGCAGCCGGTTGCTGGTTCCTTTGCAGTGGTCTCCCCCATGGCAAGAAATCTTACCCTCTTCTAACCTTGTGTAAATATTTCTGAAGAAGTCTTGGCAATTTGGAATGTTCTCATCAAAAAGCTCATTCAGAAAATTCCCCCATGTGTGTGGTTAGAGGATTTGACTAGCTACTTGCAGCTGAATGAGTTGACAAAAATGAATGTCTTCTTGTCGAGAAGAAATTCACTGTAATTAGTTTTTTACTAACTACATTATACTGGTTAGCAGGCACATTGGTCTCCTGGAGTAGTTCTTAGATAAAAAGGCATTTTCTGAACTGTCAAAAAGCAGGAATCTTGCACTCATTTGATGAGTAAAAATCTCAAAAGAATCTGCAGAGGGGCTGGAGGGATTAACGTTCTTCAGTAAACTGGGAACTCTGATCTTAGTTTTATCCTTTGTGAACTCAAGTCACAACAAGTACCAAAGGCCACTTAAACCAGAACTTTATATTCTTATATAATGCAAACATAGAGGAAAAGAAAACGCTTTTTCAAGGAAGCAGAAGCAATAACATGATTTTGCTCTGGACTGAACACCAAAATCTACAACCACGCTTTAAGAAATGTAAGGCCTAACATTTTACTTCATGTCCAGATTGAAACAATAGGTGATTTCCACCTACATAAGATCCAAAAGCCCTGATCATAACCTCACTGGGTGGGAATTTCCACAAAGCTTTGGCTAAGCCTGAGCATTCCAGTTTGTCTGAAACCTCATAGTTCATGTTATATGTTACAGAAGCTTGACGCCTATTACTTCAATTTACCGATTCCTCAAACTAAAACCACTACTTACCACCTAAAACGGACAGGGAAAAAAGAACATAAATCCATAATGTCTTTGATCCCGTTTGTCTGTGTTAGCACTAACAAAGGTGTAATACATTATCTTCTTACTTTGTAAACCCATCAACATCACTAACTGAACAAGTCCAACAGATTTATGGCCTCACCTATAGTCAACTGAAATTTAAGAGAACCTTTCCACTGAAGCCTTTTATCTGATGCCTGTTAATCCCCTTCTCACAAGAAGATTGTCTATGGACACAATTCTGTAAGTGGAGAAAGCCATTTGCCCTATTTTATATACAGTTCCGTGATGCTGCCTAATTAAAAATTCACCATATTCACTTAATTCAGCATTCTTTCACGTTCTCAGGAGAGCAGTTTGAAAAGGTTCACTAAGAAGATGATACCCATTAATCAGCCTATTTTGCAAACTCCATCAAAGTGCCAGGGTACTGACTAAAGCATGCAGCAGCGCTGCATCGTTTTCACCTATTTGGTTATCAAAGTTCAAGCAGCAAT
>NW_009259597.1:371546-425193 GCF_000687185.1 Egretta garzetta
TCAGGATAAAATAAAAAATTTTAGTCTCGTAGATAAATTCTGACCCACATAAATACAATCCTCAAGCGCAAACAAACTGTATTTGAGGGCCTACAGAAAGGCCATTTTTTAAAATGCACCTTTAACTGTCCCTGATTTCAATTTGTGACTCTAACCAATAATGCCAATTTTCTTCTAAAGGCAATTCTTACTACTAACTTCTAGGATTTATTTATAAATACTGTTTCCTTTCTTGTGTGTAGCTGAATGCCCTAACCAATTAACACTTCTGTAAATACAGAATAACTTCACAAACTTGAGTGATGTAATTTGGGATTGACTCAATTAACACAGGCAGATTAATGAATTGAGTTAGCAAAGGGCTACCATTTAAGTATTTTTCCTGTCTCGTCAAAGAGCATAGCTGTAGTCAGAAGAGAAACATCCACACCAAAGCTTAATACAATTTTGAGCTGATGAGACTCAATCTACTTTTCCCTGAGACCTCCACATTTCTTTTCAGGTTAAAACTAGGTGATGGGAATGAAAGACAGTGCATCGCCTACTATGAGAAAGAATTACTGCTGCCATACATAAATACACAAGAGCATCAGCACTTCTATGTGTAAGCAATTAGTAAAAAATAGAACAGGATATAAAAAAAAAATATGCAGCAAATTATAAGTGACATTTTCTAGTACTCGTGCTTGCCTACCCAATGAAACAAATTACACTAAGAGACTGCAGTAGCTTCAGCTGGAACCTTACTGAGACAAACGGTTTTCCTATACAATCTTCATGCCAATTTTTTGGTCTGTGTCATGATTTTGGAACATTTTTATTTTCTTTTGGAGGAAGTATCAATTTCACTCACATTTCCAGTAGCTACCTCTTTAGGAGACCTTGAAGAACCTCTTACCTATCATATATTTTGGGCATCAAGAAAAATCAATGCTAAAACATGTGAGAGGTGAGCAGAAATAGCTTTCTGAAAGCAGATCTCTCTCCTTCAGCATAAAGATACGATTTCTAGTTTGACGCTACACTGACTGTGAGCAAAAAGACCTTTCACAGTCGTTTTGCAAGGAGCAGCGCTATCTGTGTGAATTTCAGATGGGTAATACATGGCCAGGGAATTTCAAAATTAATTAATTTTGGAACTTGCAAATTACTGCTCATGTGTGTATACACAGACTCATTTTGCTGTTGCAAGGATGGGAGTATTCTAAGAATAACTCCTTTCCTACTTTCTTTGACATAATTTAAGTATCAAAATGGCATTAATGCACGTACAAACACGTCCCCATTATAACTGTTTTTCTGCATTACATTTTCTCCCCACAGACTGGAACACTTTTAATATATGAATATCTAAACCAAATATACATGAATGTCTAAAGCAAAACCAACAACACAACAACTGCAACTGTGACAATACTGAATAACATGACTATACAGGAATAATAATAACTGAACAATAATAACTATTTCAAAGGAATTTCAAATACACACTTCCAAAGTGATTGCATTATGAAGGACTGTTATGAGAAAAGTACATTCATATTCATGCACTGAATGTATGAATAAAATACTTCTCTGTCTTTAGTCCCTATTTACTGTTAGTCTAAACGGTGAGAATATCAGGAAATCTATGGCAGCATGTATTTCTTTAGTTGCATTTAGCCTCCTCTTTCAAAAAAACTGGCAGTTCAGTCTAAGCATGGTCTTTCCACACTTAAATACTGCAAGTGCAATTGAGGAGCCATTAATTTATTATTATTTCAGTTCAGACACAAACTTACCTAAAAATGGATCACTGTATTCTGTATTAGACAGCTTAAGCAAGTTGTTTTCCAAAGTCTCCATCACTTTAGCTGAAATAAATACAATATTCATATCAGCATTCACATGTATTTTGTAAGTAAAAGATACACTTTTTAAAGCTGTCAGTGACTCAAATGAAAAACTCAAGGCTGAAATTTTGAAGAGCATTTTCAACTGGTGGAAAAAAGAACAAGATCGCTTTAACAAAGACTTTCACTCTATCCCTGAGAGGCATTTAACTTGGTGAAATAACTTAATAGAGTAATCATTAGCACCTATCAACATTAAGGAAGGACTTATCAAAACTTTGTAGCAGAAGCCAGCTGTGTTAATTTGTTCTATAAAGGTTCGCACACAGTTGGCAATAGTGTATGGCAACAGTCAGCAACAGGTAACACATGGTGATTGGGATCTCCAACTAGACTAGTCTCTCTGTTAAGGCATGTTTAAGTACTTCCTTTTTCCTCCCTCCCAGGACAGACTACAGAAACCTTCATGCTCTTCCCCAGCATATATGAACTGTCTTGTTTTCAGTGAGAAGGAAATTATTTTGCAATTCAGAAAAATAAAATAAAAATTAGTTTAAGCTTCACTTCAAACATTATAGACGTTCACTCAAGAACTCGGTACCATGGTTCTTCTAGCTGTTTTATGCAAAACACATCTCTCCAACAAACCACAGGTAACTAAACAAATCAACACTTATCAGATGCCCCTATAATTCAATGAAAGATGCTCAAAAATTCTATCTAGGATACCACAGGACTTCAAATGATGTTCCCATAGATCCCTTCCATTCCTAGCGTTGGAACAAGCTCCTGAAAGAGGAAAACCTACCTCGTTCTGACACTACATCCACTGTAGCTGTAGATGTCCCTGCACTTAGAGGCTGAGGCCGGGGCTGTGGCTGCACATGATTTGGCTGCAGAAACGATGAATGCTTGCTCAGACTCTGAGGATGTGTTTGGCTCTGGGCTAGGCATGGCATAGATCTTCTAGACGGTTTTAATGGATGCTCTTTCACCGTCTCACTCTTGCTTGTATTCATACCTGAAAAAGCCAAAAGAAAAAGAACATAAGCTCTGCCATATTCGGCAATGACACAGACAGACAGCTAATTATGAAGACTCAGGGTGATTCATCTACTTCATAAGCAACTCCAACTAAACAAAAATGTTTAAAATATTTAAACTTCAAAGAAGAATACAGAGTTGGGAAACTAACCCAGGAATTCTTCACTGACCCTTCCATCAACATCCCACAATTCAAATTTGCAATATTCTAAACCTGACGATTCTGTGGTACAAATGTCATCCAGTCATTTGGAAGTAAATGACAGCACCTAATATCATCTACATGATGATTGCTAAACAAACTTTTAACTCAGTGGTAGAAATCAGTAAAACCCCAAACAAGCAAACAAACAAAAAAAATTGAATACAAGCAAAAGACGTTCACAAGCTTCCTGAAGGATTCACAAACACCTTCTCCTTTGAAATGCAGCTGCTTGCGAGTTCTGATGCATCTACTGGCTGTTTCTAGTTTTTCTCCTGGGACACATGCCAGTCTTGGGTTTCCATATGTGTTGCCTGGCTTTAGGTTCAGGTGCCTACATACAGACAGATGCACCAGTCAACTGTGTGGTATCAGTGAAAACATTTGAAGAATCAGATTGTTAATTTAAATGAAAAATGTGATTTGGAGATCCCTGTTTTCAGTGTGTCATTTCAGAAGTGATGCAAAACTCATTCCCTGTTCTGAGTTTCTCCCATCTTAACACTACCACTGCATGTTTCAAAATGTATCTCACAATTTTTTTGTAATTAGCATGGTCTCTATTTATGCCCTTGTTGGTGACAGAACAAACAATGTAATAATGGCTTATATCACCTGTCCACAAACAAAAGATTGGCTACATTTCCTAAACTTACGCTTACAGTATCAGGCATTAAGAATGTTATGTCATTTGAACATATGGAACTTATCTTTAACTCCAAATCCTGAAACAAAATTTCCCTTTATGTTAACTGTGATACTCATTAACAACAAATTGTAATAATGTAATAATAATTCCTAAAATGTCTACTATTTCTAAAAACTCACAGGGAAACACTAAATAATCCAAGTGCATTTGTCTAGGAAAGTAAAATTGATGATGTAATAGTGACAAGAAATAAAGAGAACTGATTTTCTGCCTCTTCTACTTGAAAGGCTCTTGGCCCAGATGCAACTCCAGAGCCCACTCCTGCCCAGTCTGCAGTGTGCAGTCCCCAGCCATGGTCCCAGTATGGAATTGTTTGTCAATGCACACCAAATAAAGCACTATCATCAACTTTGTTGACATCATCACTCTTAGCACTGAGATTTACAAAGTGCTACAATATGCCATGAGAACATTATTCTTTCCTTTTTACCCCCAGCACTAACTATGAAAGTGTTCTCATTGATACTACTTTAATTACACTAAGCTACAAAAATGTAGGCCTGAAACAAAGGAATGACACTCTAATACACACGCTCGCTTAATACTAGGCATTTCATAACACAACAGGAATATAAAATGATACCCCCCCCCGTGTAAATCTACAGAAGGTAATGAATATTGAAAACATTAATTTCACAATACCAAGTGATTAAAACAAGCACATTGTGTTTTGTTACCATTCTACTATCCATCACTGCTGGATCAAAGGCTCATGAGAGGTAGTCTAGTATTCATTTTTCCCCACGCGAGTCAAGTTTCTTCCTTGGAAAACATAATTTTCATCACTTTGTATATAAAACCACAATTATTTTGAGTATTCCCAATGTTCCCACATGGGCCTTCTAATGCAAAAACATAAGGCCATCAGCTACATGGGTCTTCAGTCCTCAATTCCAATTAACAAATATTGATGCATCTAAGCTTGACTATAAATAACTTCACATTTTAGTAAGATTACAATTAATATCAAAAGTCAGATTTTTTGGGAAAAAAAAAAAGATGGTTTTATTCCTCTGCTTAGCTGTTGCTGACCTTCAGGTGCTGATAACTGTTTCTTACTAGTACACTAACACACAGTATGACTGCTCTATTAATATATTGAAAAGGAACCAAACCCCACATAACTGGCTGTATGAAATTTTTTTCCACTGAAATGAAAAATTGTGACAGTGAAATATGAAATTTTTTTCCACTGAAATTAAAAATTGTGACAGTGAAATATTACTTAGTAGTTATAACACTGATCCTATTTTATGGCATTCTTGCTAAAACTTAGTATGAGATTTTTAAACAATTACATCAACTGATGTTGTGCTACACTGTTTAACAATAATTCAGGGGGTTCAAAGTAGTACATACTATTTCAACACATTTTGTTTGACTGTAGGACTGGCTGTCTGTTCTCAGTGTGATAATTACTTACAATCAAAAAATACGCAACTACACTTTCAAGATGATAATTTTTTCAGTAATCATCCCATTTAACTCCCATTTTTTATTTCTTCCCAAAATATCGGGAATTTGTCAGACAACCAAAATTTGAACCTGTCAATGTTTGCAAGAACAGGGCCATATACAGCTATTGTTATCCATAAACATACTCATTATTCCTAGTAATTACAATTAGATATATTTCTAAATGTTCAGGTATGACAGATAGTAAACAAGTATTTAATAACGATTGTAGAACGATGATATGAATTTACGACTGTAACTCTGCAATGCCTCATACTGTATTCTGGTATTTGGCACAAAGGATGGCTTATGAGCACTATGAAAACTTAAAATAAATCTATTCCTGAAAGACTCTTCTTGTAAACTATAAGGTGTAAATTTAGTTTAAAAAAACAAAACAAAACAAACCCACCTAGAATACAGATGCTAAAGGTATTCCATTCTGTAAAATATTTACACTTTCTTTTCAAAGCTATGAAATTAATTTCCTCTTTGCCATTACGGAATTATATTAATGCTCTTAACCCTTTTACCTATTGGGTAACCTTAGTGAAAAAACATTGTAGAAGCACATGGTGGCAGCGCCCCCCCCCCCCCCCATTTCAAAGTTAGTTAGAACAAAACAATGGGAACAACGATTTGGAAAAAGCCCAACTTCTATAGCTGTTTCTGAGATACAAGGGAATTAAGTAGTTTTCTTAAGTTTGCATGGAAGAGAAGCTCATTATTATACAACTTCTGACTCAACCCAGGGCCCTGATACATACTATGCTTGTAAAAATCGAGTAATTCAACACTGAGCAAAATCCAAGTCCATTAAAGAGCTAATGTACTGTATTCAGCTCCGTGATGGACAGGGGTTGTTTCTCCTACTTTTGCTTACAGTCACAGTGTACCCCAGGAACAGGCAGGCCAAGCAGAAGGAACAGGCTGGAACGTGGAGGCATCCCAGGAGCCAGGTAACTAACGGAGGGGCAGGAGAGCCACGTCCCATCAGGGGACGCGCAGTTGGTGCTGGCTAGGGACTGGGGGGTAAAGCAGGGGGCAAGCAGCCAGGCCGCAGGGAGAGCAGAAGGAACTCGTGAAGGACAAGAGGCAGCTGCGCAAGTCGGGGTCTTTGCCACTGGGCAATTGATTGTTGCAATTTAGTAATAAAATTAAATATATATGTGTGTGTGTGTACATACTTGCTAAGGTCTCATACTGCCCTCACTAATTCAGTAGCTAGTTTCATGATTCATAGGAATTCTTAATTTTTCATTTGTTTACAAAATCAGAACCACGTTTTCAAAGACAAACGCACTGTACCTTGGGGTGGGTTGACCCTGGCCACCAGCTAAGCACCATGCAGCTGCTTGCTCACACCCCCCCCCCTCAATAGGATGGGGGAGAGAATCAGGAAAAAATAAAGTAAGACCCATGGGTTGAGATAGAGACAGTTTAATAAAGTTAATAAGTGAAGCAAAGAAGAAGGAAAAACCAAAAAAAAACCACCAATGATGCCATGGCAATCACTCGCTACTTCCCACAAGCAGATGGATGGCCAGCCAGTCTCTGAGCAATAACTACCTCCCCACCCCTCAGAATTTGTTGCTCTTGATGCTCTATGGCAGGGGATATCCCTCTGGTCGCAGGGCAGCTGTCCCAGCTGGGTTCCCCCCCCCCCAGCCTCTGGCCCACCCTCAGCCTGCTCGTGGCGGGGCAGAACAGGAGGAGGCAGCGGCCATGATGCTGCACAAGCACTGCTCAGCAATAACCAAAACACGGGGGTTTTCAATACTGTTTTAGTCACAGATCCAGACCACAGCACCGTACAGGCTGCTACGGAGAAAACTGACTCCATCACAGCCAGACCCAGTAGATACATTCAGAAATTAATGCCAGAAATTCTTGCTATTCTCTTGTTCAAATTGCCTCGTCGTTCCCCCAAGAATGTGATTTCTGCAAGGCTGCCGCCTTTCCTGTCAAAGTGAACTTTATGCAAACACACCACACAAGAAAAATACAGTCCCCAAAACATCAGGGAAATCTTTACAAACAAGGATATTCACAGAAATGGAGATTACAAATACACATTAATATTCACCTCTACCAAGAACAATAAGACAGAGGAAAACAACCCCAAAATAGCTACGGCTTCAATGCCAAGGAAAATTAAATATATGGGGTTTGCTACAAGGAGTGCTAAAGCCTCCTGTCTGTACAGGATCAGCAGATCTTCTGTGATTGCTGCACATAGTGTCAAAGCTCCTGAGAAGATTAGGTAGATAGTCTGTTTTACTACCCTCTTTCTCTGCTTGACAGCACTATTTACTCTGCGGCATGTTCTTATAAATCTTAGCCTCTTAGTGATGTACATTACCTCTCTCCGACTGTGCTAGAAAGAAATAAGTAATCTAAACATTTCTGCTGCTTGAAGTGCCACAAACTTCTGAGGAATTTTCCTCATCAAAATCTGAGCCCCTTGAAGAAGGATGCCACACTCAGCAGGTCCCTCTTAGCGAAATCTCAACATATGAGTCCACAAAGATGGTCCTTTGATTAGCAGGACACTCCCCATAATTAAATATAATAGCTAAGGTTTAAAAGGGCCTTTCATTTAAAAATTTCCCTGAGCTCACAGAACATGCTTTGCTTCAATGTAAGCGTTGCTCTACCAAGAAGTGCAGACCTTCATTAGTCCACCGAGGACAGTTCTTCCAGATCTGCAGCACAGCGTAACTGCTCTTGGCCAGACAGATTAATTTAATACAAGGTTAAGGTAGATAGAGGTAAGCTTCTGCTGCCTCAGAAGGTGTCGCAGGTCTTGAAATAGGTACGAGCAGAAAGGACTCTGCTTCTCAATGATTCTGAAATGGATGCTCCGTGCCAGCCAGGTACACGGTGGCACTGGGCTATACCATCGACAGGGCTGTGCTCGGAACAGGGCAACGCTACATGAGACGCCTACCACGCTACCTGCAAGTTTTCTGAGAAGGATTCTTCATAGCTCTTCGTAAACAGATGTGTTTATTAGACCAAAGTCTACAGTACTTAGACAAAGCAATGGGTAATATAGAACGATATATAAAAAGATGTATTTCATAATTGTTGTGGATGGCTTTAACAATCAATTTCTTAAGCAGTGATATTCTGTCAGTAATTACGGACCCTACCGCATAATTATTACTGTTGCCAAAAAAGAACATTTCTTGCATCTGTATTGGAGCTACTGTGTGTAGCAAAATGAATCACTTTATTACCAAAAAAACTGACAGTAATGCAAATAACACACACTGTCGTTCAATTTTAACAACAACTTAAGTGATACATATAAAAAAGAGGATAATTATTTTATGAAGCACTGCCTCAATTTAAAAGAAAATTACTCCCTTTTGCTCTCTCTCACTGTATATACCTCTGTGCCACTTCAAACAGATTCCTTAATATCATGCTGCTTCTGCTTGGAAAAAAATCACAGCAACATAACCTCAGAGCACATTTGCTGTTACACTAGTAGTATGAGCCACCTTCACAATTCAAATTTAAGTTTGATCCCTTAAGTTAATTCATTCTCTGCTAGTGTGTCACAGTCCAGTTCTGTGACGTGCTCGTTTTGGTGGCGTTTGCTGTTGCACGCCAATGTTTACCCAACTCTGGCACGCAAACAACTTGTGGTTGACATCAACTGGGTCACTGAATCGATTCACTTAAATTATTTTTATTCCTTCCTCTCTTCTCTGTAGTAGTGTTTTCTAGATTCTGTACTTTTCCAACTAGAACTTTGCTACAGAGACCTTGCTTGTGCAGAGGTACTTGGATCTGCAACAAAAGGCATGTATACACTTAGCAAACAAAGAATACACTTGTTTTTCTATTTGAGCTGCATTTATTCTTTCTTTCAAAAAAAACAAAATATTCCTGTGGCACTTAGCACGAGTATGGAAATGAGTATAGCATGAGTACAGAAATTTCTCATGCTGGAGAAAAAGGTGGTTAAAGTTTATGGTTTAAACAGATCCTGACTTTTATTTTAGCACTTCTGCCTTGGAGAGTGTTCTTTCTGAGGGGAAGCTGGGGATTCCTGTTGTGTAGGCAAATCCCTCCATGGCTCAAAGCCAGAATAGCCAGCTGTACTACATCATCTCATAGCTTCCTGGCAGAGCAGGCAGGAAAGATGGAGCTGGAATATGATGAGCTTTTCTGATCGTTAAATCAGTATGCACAACTTCAGGCATGCTCAACATAATGCCAGTCTAGAAAGACTCTCAATGAAGCCAGCTCTTGGATGCCTCCAGGTTTTGGCTATTAGAAACATAAAGGAAAAATTCTCCTATGCCTCATTCTGTGAAATACAGATAAAGCCGACCATTTCTTTACTATTAAGAGAAAAAAAAAATACATTTCATTTCTTCCTAAGTTGAGATGAGCAAAGTGTGACATCTAGTCCATATGCATTGTTAACCCAATGCGGGAAGCACCCTTAGCAAGGCTGGACCAGTACTAATTTCATAGAATCATAGAATGTTTTGGATTGGAAGGGACCCTTAGAGGTCATCTAGTCCAACCCCCCTGCAGTGAGCAGGGACACCGCTAACTAGATCAGGTTGCTCAGAGCCCCATCCAACCTGGTCACAACTGTTTCCAGGGATGGGGCCTCCACAACCTCTCTGGGCAACCCGTTCCAGTATTTCACTACCCTCATTGTGAAGAATTTCTTCCTTATATCTAGTCTAAACCTACCCTGTTTTAGTTTAAAACCATCACCCCTTGTCCTGTCACATTTCAAAAGGAACAGCCCAGTGAGGGGATCTCATCAACACATACAAATATCTCAAGGGTGGACATCATGAGGATGGAGCCAGACACTTCTCAGTGGTGCCCAGAGACAGGACAAGGGGCAATGGGCACAAACTGAAACGTAAGTAGTTTCAGTTGAATATGTGGAAGAACTTCTTCACTCTGAGGGTGACAGAGCACTGGAACAGGCTGCCCAGGGGGGTTGTGGAGTCTCCTTCTCTGGAGATATTCAAAACCTGCCTGGATGATGTCCTGTGCAACCTGCTCTAGGTGAACCTGCTTTAGCAGGAGGGTTGGACTAGATGATCTCCTGAGGTCCCTTCCAACCCTTGCCATTCTGTGATTCTGCGATTTAATCCAGCATAAACCTTAGAATAAAACTGGAGTAGATACTACATCAGTCAAAGAAATAGCGTTGGCTTTAGAGACATGCTATGTAATAATGTCCACAATCAATATCAACAACATGCAGATCTTACCAACTATTCACGTCATCACAAGTTTGCTTGATAAAAATACCTTCTTAATTGTACAGAAAAAAACTTCTGTAAAGCCTTCAGCTTCACATACGGTACGTCGCTAATTAAAATGAAATGTCATTCATAAAACACATTAAACAGACTGAGAACCTGATAAATCTCAAATGTTTCTGTCAACAACATCATCATAATTAGAATCTTTAATCGCATAAAATATGAAGAAAAGCTTGCAATGGTTTTCATGACATTTAAGTTTAATGTGAAAACATATTTCTACAGCATCAAGAATAAACCACCTCAATTCTGAAAAGCATTTAGTTTTCAATACTCAATGGATGTAACAGGTACTTACTGCTAAAGAATAAGTTTATTCTGATTGTCAGCTGCAATCTACAAAAGCAAACTTAAAGTAGGATAATCACTCTATTAAATTCTGAGAAATTATAACCAAAAGATACTGAATAATGAAGAAGTAAATTATTTCAGTAACAGCAGTTTTCTTATCTATTTGTAATACCTCAACAAACACAAAAGGTATTCAGTTTCACATATTAGACCTGTATTTGAGTAAATCAGGAATATACCCATACTTTCCTTTGTTATATGAAAGGTAGAATCAAACTCGATAACCTCTGACTTCATTTTATATTCTTACAGAAAAAAGCACCCCAGCATCAAGTATGCTTATTATATTAACAAGCACACTTAAAAAACACCTCATCAAAACAGGAGAAAATTAACCAATCCTTTTCTTGAGAAGAAAAAAAAAAAAAAAAAAAAAAAAAAACAAGACACACTAAACATGGGAGAAAACAGCCTTCAAGGATGAGCCCTATTTCTCTTCAATGCTATCAGTATATCATGAAAGCTTACAAACCCCAGTTTCCTAAAGGTATTTTTTTCAGATCACCTTAACTGCCTTTTCCATTATGAAGTGAACGGGTCAACATAGAATCATATAGGATGGAAAAGACCTTCTAAGATCATTGAGTCTAACTGTAGATTGAGTCCAATATTATTCCTATTAAATGTTTCACATGTAGTTCACATGTAGCCTCTTGGGTGAATATAACTCCTAGGTGAGCTAACAGTACACATCCTGAATGGTAGCAAGTCATTGAGATGGCGTTTTTCTGTTTCATCCCACTACACAAATAGCATTGATTTATTGAGGTGCTTATGAAATAATATGAGGTTTTATGATATCATCAATCATGCCTTTGAAGACTGCTTCCATTAAATAGCATGATTTTACTTCAACATTTTGCAGTTTTAAGTATTGGGAAAAGAGGAACATAAACAATTAAGTAAATTGTAAATGCCTATACTTGTGCAAGCTTTTTTTTCTCTCTCAAGTTAGAAATGTGAGAAATAACCTTCAATCCAAGAGCATAGCTAACGAAAGGGAAAGGAATCAGTGGGACTATCTGAAGGTTCTCCAAGAAAACACACAGACCAGGAATTAAAAAATATATAATTAGTTCAACTAGTGATTATTTAAAAAACACTGAACCCTGGGATTTTCAAAGATGGTGAATTTTTCCCCGTAGATCTTGTAAACAACATCAACATTTTGTGCAAGCTTCAGTATCTAATTTTTTATAGTACTTTATCCATTAGATTAAGAAATAGAAAACTATTACTGTACTTTAAATATTTAGATAGCCATAGATTTTGAGACCAGATCACCTTTTTTTTTTTTTTTTCCAAAAATTTATTTTTCTGTTGAGCTATTTAAAAACAACTACTTCAAGTATAGCACTATAAGGAAGGCTTAATGGAACCCTATCAATATTTCAGCTTTTTTTCTTGACTCGACAGTAGAGCAGTACTCAACCTTCCAATAGCACAGTAACAACAGCAAACACAAAGGCTTAAAAGTCTCATTAGACCTTTTGGCTATAGGCCTTCCATGGACAGTGATTTTCTTTTATAAAGAGCTGCCCCTTGCAAAAATAAAAATCCCTTTCTGAGACACTTTTTCCCAGGAAAAGTCTCCAACTTCTGTACTGAATTGCTTATTGTTGGCCAGCACTATATTTAGTAAGAAATTCAGTCCTCATGACCCCTGCACAGTAGTGCAGTGATGATTTTACAGATGCTCCCAGGTCACTACTAAAGATACCAGCTAGGGTTAAAAACGATCCCTAGAGGCCTCCACTGGAAAAGAAAACTCACGAATAACTGGTTTACTATTTTAAGTTTTATATTCGTGTTTGGGTTGGCATTTGATGTCCCCATTAATATGGAACTCTCTTTACTCCCTAGCAAAATTGTCACCTACATGTTTTCCCTTTGTGCCAGCAGAAGCAAACCAATAACGCAACAAAACTAAAGGATGTAAAGAATGCCGAAGACATTCCTCCCGTTTAAGTTACATTCACAGACAGGATTCTCTTCTTTCTGTAATGTTGATTGCAAACTCTTTTCCAATAGTCATGGCTTTATTTTTCTCATAAATATACCAAAAGAAGAGGAAATAAACAACAAAACCAAGCACAGACCTACTACAGTGCTTTCATGGAGAATGAGAAATTATGTTTCTTCCATTATATGCCTCTCGTGCTCAGGCCAGTGAAACAAATACCTATTTTGTTGTGGAACCAGCAGGAAATTCAACTGCTGGAATTAAAGAATTGCTTGCAAGCTGCACAAACCTCTCCTCCTAAATAGAGCAGGAAGTTGGCCTTGCTCCCAACATGGCACCTATCAGGATAATTCCTGGAATGGTCAGCTGTAAAGTGAGGTCTATTACTTTAAACAGTTTTATCTTGATAAAAATTACATAATTAACTCACAGGATGAGATAAATTAAAAAAAAAAAAAGAGTATGTGATTTAAAAGTATGTATCTACAAAATGTAGAAAAGTTGTTCCAAATTGCAAGATTTGTAGAAAAACCCAATAAAATGCCAGTACTTAAGGGTGGCTGTATTGAAACATGATTAGAAATCTATTTTGGGGTTTTGGAGGAAATAAAGACATTTCTCTCATGAAACCTCTAAGCAGTCCTATTATACCATATGCTCACAGAATTGGGAAAAAATGAAGGTTTCTATTACACACAACCACATGTCAGCCCCAAAAACTCTTACTTGAAGTCTCTTAGGCCCCTGTACGGTATGGCTTGCCATGTATACACGTAAAAACTGGTTGCATTCCCACCCAAGTACAACTGCATTACCTGCTTGGAATCAATACGATCCAGCCAACTTTTGAAAACAGCAGTTTTTTCCACATCCTCACCCTTTACCTCTTCACCCTATCTTCTTCATTATCTAATACAGGCCCCAGATCCACCCTGCATTAAGGCTTCATTTTCTCATCTTCTCCCCAAGGAAATAACTTTTGATGAAACAGATTTTAGTTTATGGATTTTGAAGAGCACCAAAATGGAAAGCAAAAGTTGATAGTTTTGTCTACAAAAATTGTATTCAATACAGATTTGGATGTTGTTTTTAGTACTGCATCAGTATGGCCACACTCATACAGAATTTCACACGTTATGGAACACTGTTCGTTTTGTACAAAACTTTGAGACTGTCTCATGATGAGTATTACAAACAAGATTATACACTTCCCTGGCATTACCCATATTAGTGAGCTGCACTTCAAGCATTTTTAAGTGTCTGATTTGCAGCTAACAGCCAATACATTTGATCCTTCCTGACAAAGGCAGGAGAAATACAGTTTTAAACTAAAGAACAGTTCAGACAAGCAGAGCGGATTTTTTTGCCAAGGGGGTGTATTTGCCATTAAAAGCACTGTTAATAAAACTAAATAGCTTCAAATAGTGATTTCATTCTAACGCTTTATGCAATACCTTTTATGAAGTTTATCTCCATGACTATCGGGTCTTACCTAATTTAAACTTTAACAGAATGGATGGAGGTGCCTGACTCATCAATAATGCTGGCAGGCAAATAAAGCAAAATATTATTGTGCTTAATGGAACACGGGAATTTAAAAGCTTCAGAAGGCTGCTGACTAGTCTGGAAGATCTCCAAAGTTGTTATAAACATGTCTGCCAGAAAACATTAGAAATTCAACAAAATAGTCTATTTTCTCCCCCAAACCCAACAACATAGTAAATCTCTGGAAGGCTGTACGTCCTCATCAAAGTAGTCTATTCCCTGGGCCTCATTCTTGGAATTCCTCACAAAATGCTTTCTCACAGCGCCTCAGGAGACCAGCACTGGTACAATTGAGTTGATTTAGCAACAACATAATAAGGTTACGGAAAAGGAAGAAAGTGCATTATTGACTTTTAATAGAGCAAGATAGGGCTTAAACGTACCAAGCATAAAATGAACAGGTATCCGTACTCTGGGCTGCATCAAAAGAAGCGTGGCCAGCAGGTCGAGGGAGGTGATTCTGCCCCTCTACTCTGCTCTGGTAAGGCCTCACCTAGAGTACTGCGTCCAGCTCTGGAGCCCTCAGCACAAGAAGGACATGGAAGCGTTGGAGCGGGTCCAGAGGAGGGCCACAAAAATGATCCGGGGGCTGGAGCACCTCTCCTATGAGGACAGGCTGAGAGAGTTGGGCTTGTTCAGCCTGGAGAAGAGAAGGCTGCGGGGAGACCTGATTGCGGTCTTTCAGTACCTAAAGGGGGCCCATAGGAAAGATGGGGACAATCTTTTTAGTAGGGCCAGCAGTGACAAGACAAAGGGTAATGGTTTTAAACTAAACCAGGATAGGTTTAGACTAGATATAAGGAAGAAGTTCTTTACAATGAGGGTGGTGAAACACTGGAACAGGTTGCCCAGAGAGGTAGTGGAGGCCCCATCCCTGGAAACATTCAAGGCCAGGTTGGACGGGGCTCTGAGCAACCTGATCTAGTTAGTGGTGTCCCTGCTCCTGCGGAGGGGTTGGACTAGATGACCTCTAGGGGTCCCTTCCAACCCAAAACATTCTCTGATTCTATGATTCTATGATCAAGGGTTTTGAACCAGGTTATAAAATTTGCTATCCAAACAAAAGAGCATACAACTGAAACGAACAGCCCAAGAAGGGATAAAACTCAAGAAGCTGGTGGTTTCTCTCACTTGCATATCCAAGTGGTTCCACTCCCTTTTCACTTTAGGAGACGAAAGGTCTGAGAGCAACCAGCTCCTTTATGAGCGAGATGAATTGTGGAATGTCTTTATTCACCTTCTGTATCCTGTCACGGTTGGCCAGATTAGAAGTCAATGAGTTAGAAGTAGGGTCCTATGACCTAATTCAGATTACAACTGATGGAACAATAAAGGTGTTCAGGTAAGACAAAAGGCATAGTATATTACCAAGCCATGTTATTTTGTGTACCTAGCTAAAAAGTCAATAGGAATGTGGTTACAAAGTTCTGGTTTTGCTCGGCAAAATGTTTGCAGAACATTATACAAAACCTGCATGAGATCTGCCTTTGGTAGAAAGGATAACACGCTGTGCAGAGCAAATCAGAGTTAAAAAGAGCTGCTCAGTCAGTAGAGTATTAATAACCCACTATTCCTCAGACTTTGGCGCAAATCTATCTGGAATTTAGTTTTGTAAGAGACCTGGACAACAAAAAAATCAGCCTGCAAATTACTTCAACTTGTATTTCAATTCCAGAAATTGATCCAGAATCAGGAATGGCTGGTTAACTACATATACATCAGGTGTACAGTGATGCTTCGGGTCTTGCCCTGAACAGTGCCTAGGCATTTACCAACTTACAAAAAAAGAAGTCGCTTATTTTGGTCATTGTATTTTCAGTTATAAGCAATACTGCTCTATATATTTTCAGTCAGATCTGGAAAAACTCCCCCCCTGCTCCCAGATTTCATTTACAGAGGCAGACCTAGCTCCAGTTTATAACAAATGCCAAGCTCTCAGTCCCATGATTCCAATTCAAAGGAAAACTGCGAGTAGGTTGATTACATCCAGTTGAAAAACTGATGCCTGTAAAGCTTCAGTTGAGAATTGCAGTGAGGCAGAAGGTACTCAGGACAATGACTGGTATTCTCAGAGAAAAACGCAAATATTTTTGAAGAGGATTAGTACATGGCAGATGGAGTGGTGCCACGAAAGAGATGGTGGAAAAACAGAAATATTTCAAACTTTAAAAATAAATTAGTAAAAGAAAAAAAAAATATATATATAATCAAGTTTAGCTTTTTTTTGGTGCCAAAACAAAATGAAAAAAATAAATGGTCTGTGAACATTTTCATGTTTTTCAAAAATGTTAAGATGAAGAGAGATCAAAGCCAACAGTAATTGACAGTTTTGTATGGATGGACAATACAGCAGAAATTGAAAGCATTGTCACTGCTCAAGACAGACTTCCATGCACTGTGTGGAACGGATGGTCCTTTTGCAGAAAGCAGAGTCCTGTACCTGGCACTTCAAAAGCTGAGCATGGCGGTGTTACTTGTGGCCAGGCAGGTTACAGAACGCACAGATGATAAAGCACTGCAGCGTAAAACAATCTATTTTTTAAAATGCAAGTATCAACACGACCTGAATGGTTGCAAATAATAAAATATATATCAACATTTACTGAAGGAAAGATGAAATTTGGTATAAGGTAGTACTGCATCCTAAGAGGTGTAACTAATGTGAAAAAAAAAAAGCATTCTCACTTTTGTGGATGTAGGTGTCTCATTAAGGAGGCACGAAATGACCCAAAATAAACATATAGCCTGAAGAGCAGTATCAAAGTAAACCAACTAAGATGAGATAGTCAGAAGTAAACATCTAATAGCATTAATACGCTGTTTGGATTGAGGTAGTTTAAAATAAAAAAAATAGCCAAAGACAAACAGTACTGAGGAAGTAACTTGCAGAGGTTTATCTGCCTTCCTACTTCGCCAAGGGAGCCATCCCATCCCAGTGGAAAAATTCCATCCTCTCCAAAAAAATTCAGGGTCATTTAAAAAAAAAAAAAAGAAAAAATAAAAGAGTACACAGAAAAGAACAAATCCATGTGACCAATAAAAATCTCCAAGCCAGTATGGCAATGTCTTACTGAAAAAACATAACAGAGTATAAATGCAAGGTAAAAGAGAGTATGAATAATCAATTCTAAAGTTCATAGGTTTGATAGAACCTATACCATACAACTGTTTAATTAGCCACTTTTTCCCATTTCCTGTTTTCATTCTGTTTATAATTCCAGAAACAATTCTAAACTTAACATATAGCTATTACCTCAGTTTTAAACTAATTATTACCATTTCAACTTCTCTTTCTACAGACTGTTGTTCTGTCAGCAAATGGGAGAAAGGCTAAATTGTTTCTTATTATAAGAAAAACAATCACAGGAATTTTAATTTTTGCAAGGGATAATGAAAAAACATACACACTCTTTGTTTTCTAGATTGTGTACTGCAGTATGGGTGCGTGTCAATAAAATTGTTAAAATATCTACAACACAACAGGTATTTGTTGCAGTTTAAAGAAAAAACATACATATTTACTGCTTCTAATTTCATCCCTGTGGTCACACTATGGCAATAGAATTACTAAGATACAGTTAAACCTAATTACAAGTTAAATCAAGTTCCAAATAAACACACTGTTTAAATAGATATTTCTAAGAGACAGTAACACATGTAGGTATTCTTGAACAAAAGGTTAACCTAATCAGCATGAGCAAAGATATGTTATTTTTAAAGACACAAACTAAAATCTGTTATTTGAACACTATATTAATACAATCAAGACGGTTCACGCTTTTCCACTCTTGTATATTAATTACCCTGCTGCTGCTTTTCTACAACACCTTTTTTTTTTTTTTTTATGACTTGTATTTTTTCTGGTCATCTGTTTGATAAGAGGAAAATGACAAGGAACTCTTTTAGCAGCTTTACAATGATTTGTGATTTATACCGTGTAGGCAAATAAGAAGGTCTATGTGTTTTCTGTAGGGTGCACTGAACTAATAACTCGTTCCCAGGGCAAAGGTGCTGCACCTAATCCTTTTCTCCTCACATGTCCAGGGACCTGGCTACCACGGCAGGATGCTGCTCACAGAACAGGACCCTGCAAAGAGCTCAGCCACATGATTTGATTTAAGCACATCACTACTCAGTTACAAACATTTGGAAATTGTAGAAACTAAATAGGCATTTACTTTTGCTGCACAACCATGCATGTAGTTATGGTGCAAGCATTTTCTTAGTCAAGACTTTAGGGTCAGAACCTAGTTACATAAACCAAAAGATGCTCACCAACATCAGCAGCAGGCAACAAAACGCAACCAGGTTTTAAATGCATTATTCGTATACTGAAAATAAGGATATTCTTTGCTAAGTAGGACCTTACAGGCCTCTCCAAGAAACCTAAGGTCTACTGTAACAGCAAGTGGAACTTGAAGCTCACAAAATCTTTTCTGAGATGGTGCTAGATCACGCCACACCACTTGCATCTCTGCCCTTGTCTTGCAGAAAGCACTGACAACTCTAGGCGAGAGCTGTGCTACTGAATACCGCAGAAGGGAGAGCATTACTTCCAGGACAGACCTCCTCAACCTCCTTGCATTCTTACATACTTGTTCCTCTCATAGCTTAGCAATGATATGTATATTTTTCCAAAATATTCCAATACCAGAGATGAATCACAAAATATACCAATACAAAACAAATTGATGCATAAAAACTCCTACAGTTTAACAGCCAAGAATTTCCATTTTTAAGTTTCATAAAATTTTGACTAACTCCATCCATTTTGACAGCAGGCATGTGCCCCAGGCTTTTTTTTTTTTTTTTTTTTTTTTGCTTTTTGTCAGTTTCAGTTAAAAAAGAAGTGCTATAGCTGTTTCAAAACATGGGAAAAAAATAGATTTGCTAATGCTAAAAAGAATTCTGACATTTTCACTGAATAGCTATCTTGCCCACATGTTTTAGAATGGGATATAGGAATTTGCAACAGACTTATTTTTTAAATATGCAAAAGATACACCCACATTTGGTCAAAGTATGACCTCCAAAAAGTCTCTACTATATGTTAAATAATTTTTTCCAAAGCCATGTGCTTCATCCACTCCACCCTGCACATATTTAAACTTGCACACCATTAATTCTGGCACACTGCAGCCCTTTTGTCCAGCTTTGATACATGCGCTGGGGAAATCTGTGATAAAATGCTGAAAGCACACTGCTGGCACCCAGGAAGAATGGGGAGGGGGGGGAAGGTATGAGTGCAGTCATATGAAACACACTGAAAAAGAAATCCTGGTTAAAATAATCGTTATTAAAATACCCCAGAAATACCATGAGCACCGTGTATACAAACGCCAGTCACAAGGAGAACGTAATTCTCTGAGAGAAGGATTGCTTACATTAATTATTTTTCATAACCTCTTCAGGCGGCAGGGATCTGTAGATGGCCAGTTGCATACTGATGACTGGAAGGAATACAAAAGACAAGTAGACACCCATATGTATTTCCCAGGGACAAATCTGCTCATACTACCCCTTGTTTCTTTCCAAACAGAATCACGGGCCTCATGGATGGAGAGAAGCATTTTGTATATCCTCTATCCTGATTTAGTAAGGCTTTTGATTATGCTTTACAATGGAATTCTGATTTCAGAGACTAGGTAAAATTGTCATAGCATGGATTCAAAAGCAGCTGGTTCCTACTCTGAACAAAGGTTTAAAAAATAGCCTTTTTTAATTAAAGATGTATGGCATAATATATATATGGAAATACTTAGCATCCCATTTTAGAAAAAAAAATGAATCACAGTCTACAAAGAATATGGGAATTAAGAGTTAGCACACATATCTGATGAATAGGCACTGAAAAAGATGGGGTTGTTTAGTCAAGAGAAATATCTTCAAATCTTCAAATACATAAGCAGTTCTCCATCTGAGAGGGAAGTCAATCGTTCTCCTGGTCCAGAGCAGTCAGGGAAAACAGCAATGAGCTCAAGTCGCAAGAAAACCAACTGAATTACACACTAGGAAAAACTTCTTAACAGATAAGGTTAGCTAGCCCTAAAATAGAGTGCGTAATAATATTTTTTTAAAACTCCTCTTTTTTTCCTCATTTAGAAAAGGTTCAAGAAAATAGCTGTCAGAAATAATCTAGTAATCCTAACTCGTGGATGAAGAACAGTTTAGTGATCTCGAGAGGACCCTTTCAGCCCTGTGCTAGGACAGCCGTGCTCAGGAGATGCTGTGGTCCTGTTAAGGGGCTCGGGGCTCATCCGTTTAGGTGTGCTGGCAGCGGCTCAGCCTTCAGCATTCTTCAGGAGCACTTGCCTCAGGCTCCTCTGAGATGCAGGTTCTTTTGCAGCCAACCGCAAGAGAGCTGATTAAATGCAACAGGACGTGCTATATGATATTGGCAATTAAGGTTGCAGAAGCCATTTATGTTCTGGCTTTTCTGAGCTGATTAGCACTGCTCAGTTTACAAAAAAGTCGTAGTAATGGCATATGAAAGGAATTCCAGTAATAACTAACTAAATAAGAGTTAACACAGCATTATATTAAATACAGTATGAAAAAATCAGCTGTTTACAATTTATATTCATAGTAATTTCCCTATCAACTTTTATAATCTTTTAAGAGCTGTTTCTGAGTTAAGGCCACAAACTCCTCGGTTTCTATCCAACACACTGAAATCACATCTTCTGGATTCCCTTTACCTTGCATGGTAGGCTAAAATCATGATATTATTTTTAAGTTGCCTTCAACAGATGAGTCGGGAAAGTCCTTCTCCGGCCTCTGGTACTCAAAACTACAAAAATTACATTAGTCAATATGATTTGAAAAAATACAAAAGACTGGAGAAACTGAAGGAACCCATCCCTGCAGATGTGCTTGCGTGGTGCTTTTAAGGGTTTGATGCAAGCAAAGTCATTGCTGCAGATGGCCTACTTTTTACAATAGTTCCATTAGGATTTGCAACCTTGAAGGCTTTATCTCAGCAACCAAATCTGTGCTAGAGGCTTTAACTCTTTCAGAAGGAAGCTGTGGACCAACCTCTCAGAAGAACTTTAAGACATGACAGAAATTAAGCGTCTGGAGGGTTTGTTCTTTCTTCATTTTCTTGCGTGCTTCAACAGCTGAGGATCAGCCAGTCTTTCTGTTTGCTTAGCTTACTGGTTCTCTTCTACTTTCAAAGACAAATGAGTTTACTGCTAAACTCTGAGATAAGCTAATCCATAATCACCAAAAATTTCATACTACATTTCACATGAGGATTTAATAGCTCAACATGCGAGGTAGTCAAATAATCCCTGGATATAAGAATCCCTAAGTACTTATCTACAGAAGTGACACTAATGGCCTCAAAGCTCTTTGTGCAGACTTCAGTATGTATTTATAAGGTGATATGCATTTCAAAATGCCTCTAAATACTGCTGTGATAATGAACACATAATAAAAGTACACAAGATGTATACAGAGCAGAGACCAGGGAACACCATGATTTATTTGGTGATGCAAGAAAAACTTCTCAAATATATGAAGAATAAACTCAATTAAAGGAAATAAATTCAAATCTGTTGAAGGACAACCAAAGCAGTGAATCATCCTGAAATCACTCTTAATATTTTAAAAGAACATGTAAGCTGAAATTACACTACCTTTCTTATGTGCAGATATGTGAAAATAAGGGTTGAGGATCAGAAAAACTAGGTTTCTTGCATGTCTGTCACTGGCTTGATATACAATCTCTGATGAATGGAGAAATATTACAGTCCTCCCGCATGAAAAATTGATTCAAAGTCTACCTACACTGAGAAATATTTACTGGGGAAAAAATACAGGTCACTGGGAATTTAGGTGTGTGCTCACCTAGGTAAGGATTAAGCCTTTACTCATCCTATACTGTTTTAATCTGTGTACAGGAGGGCTTGGCTCATTGTTTGAAAACCAGCTATGATCCGAGTAGATAGCACCAGTGAAATACTACAATCCTACTCCCACATTCATACAAAATGTCTTTTTTGTTTTTTAAGGCACATATACTTAAAGCTGTCAATTTTGCCTTGAGAAATTATGATTAAGGTTACCTTAATAGAATAAAGTTTGAATTTAGTTCTGATTGGAATTAGTAATCTTCAAGCCTAGATACATGATAAGCAATTTATCATAAGATAATTTAGTATCTAAGTGCCGTGCAAAAGGAAGGTAATCTGCCATGTCCTTAATAAAATATTTAGAGGTAAAACCTGTTAAAGATGACTGGAGCATACACTTAGCAACATGGTTCACATTTGGGGAAAGGAAAAAAAAAAAAAAAAGAGAAAACTGTTGGTTTTTTTCGCTCTTCATCTCCCCAGGATTATTACTTGTGCTGTTCTTTTTAATTGCATTAAAGCTAAACCAGCAATTTTAGAAATGGATGATTATTGGTACGTCTAAAGCTTAATTCACCCTACACTGAGAAGATCAAATAGTTTAATACATACATGTGCCTGCCTTTCCAAACTGAAGTGAAACCAGCTTCACCACTTTCCAAAGCCTCTGTTCCCACCTTTCTGTCCCGCCCCTCTGCCAAGGGCTCCTCACTCCACTGCAAAGACTGAAGCACAGCAGCACTAAACCACTTCACTGCAACCCCCAGCGTTTGCTGCCTAGCCCAGCTTCATTGCCTGCCCCGCTCAAACCACTTGGCTGGGCAAGGAAGCAGCCAGAGCAATGCAAATATGCTCCTGATTTTGATTCTCCTAAGGTGTAAACCTCCAGCAGTCACTTTTACCCTCCCAAAGCAAGACTGCCCATAAACCATCAACCTGAGACACATTTCTGCTCCCTTTGACCGTGAATCAGTTGATGGCACAGACCAAGACAATAAATGTCTTCTGAAAAATACTTACATGTGTGCTAAATTTATATGTCCATTTGAGCATGAGTATCAGTATCAGAGCTTTCAACATGGTGAAAGGAGAGAAGTACTGAGGCCTGTAGTACTAAAGATAATGTTGTAATATAGCATTAAAAAAAAAAAAAGTGTCATCACACAGAGGCAGGCTATTGCAGCAAAATCTGAGTAAAGACAGGAAGCCAAGATCTTATCAGAAATTGGCTGTATTTTTCTGGACCACTTTGACTACTCAGTCAACATTGTGAACCATTGAGACAGATTCCAAATAATTTTTTACAAAAAAGAATATTTACATGCTCCAGAAAGCCATGAGCTTCACAGTCTGATTTCTGCTCATTTTCTGAAAATTTCTGTAAGTCAAAAGTGAAGTGCCAGATACTGGATATATTTCCAGTCCAGTTCCACCATTGCTCTGCTCAGTCAAATGCATGCTGAAGGCACAACAGCATTAATACATGAGTGTGCAGTCAGAAAAGGACTGGGAAAAGGAATTAAAAATCTGAGGAAGTCTCAGCACACACCTGTCTTCAGATATTAGCACAGGGGTTGAAGACTACAATATAATGGGGCATTCTTTGGGAGAAAACACAATCACAAGTGAAGCCAATACAGAGATCTTTAAGCAATCATTTCTTATTATTCATGAATTTCCAAGTTTAGCAAGTTCTGGTATTATTATTTTTGTTTTATTATTGCTGAGGTGATAGGAGGAGGAAGAATATGCCCAGAGGAATACTAGGAAAGGAGAAATGCCCAAGTTAAAATTTGAAAGGCTGGATCACCTGGGAAGGCTTTTATCCCATTTACTCTCCAGCATCTCCATTTCCACATGGAAAGGAAATATATTCTGGATGGCTTTTAAAATCAATTATGCATGCATTTTTCAAGTTCTCTTGTTTGGAAGACAGGTCAGCACACACGCTTTTGAGCATTTTTTTGGCACTCCGCCAGACTATCTTTAAAGTCTGTTCTTACTCTTCTAAACGTTAATATCACCCCTGAGGAGACTTTTCCTTTACTTTGACTTATAGCCACTATTATGTAACTCATTCTCCTCCTGCATTTTCCTATAACTTGGAGTGAAGCAGTTCTGTGCAGATTCCTTGGTACCTGTACAAATGATTATACTTGCCCTCCTATAGAATTCTTTTATGCGCTTAGATTTAAAGCAGTGCCAGAGTGCTGCCTGACGGCTGGGAAAGAGCACTTTGCACGCTAGGCACGCTTCTGAGTAAAGGAAGATTCATCTGTTTCAGATGTGGTATTAGACAGTGCTCAGAACTAAATCATTGACAATTCCTACTTTGCTGGTACATTATTTTTGCAAGAAAGGGGATGAAATATGTCATGGATGGCATGTGTAATGGGGTATTATAAATGATTGCTATTAATATTATCTGGTTAGGGGATACAGCTCTGCTTCAATATTTCATTAAACATCACATAGATTGGAATGAGAATTTTAAAAAGAAATGTGTTTCAATGACTGCAACCTACATTTGGTGCCTTATACACCTCATACACATTGCTCTCCTAGCGTTTTGATTCTGGGATAACTCTCAGTCATCTTTTAAATTTGTTTTAAAAAGGTCCTCTTAAATCAGTCAGAAACCCTCTTGTATTGTATGGGGAGGGGAAATAAAAAAAAAATAAATATTGACACTATCCCTCTTTTGAAAGCCATTGATGACACCGCTTAGATAGCATAACCTGGATTTCAATCAGCAAGCCAGGAGCCCAGAGCACCAGGCCCGGTGGTGAATGTGCTGTGCACGTCGCAAGGAATATAGACAGGCAGACAGCTCAGACATCCTAACAAGGTCTCAGCACTTATAAGAAACCCACTGCAAGCCAGAACTTACCACTTTCGCTCATAGTTTTGAACACTACAGCTTTTCTGTTATCATTTTAAATGTGCCGTGTAAGGTGGTACTCTGAAACTGAACCTCGAGGACCACGTGAAGATCACTGTCTGGTTATGCTCACCGAGAAGGAAGGAAAAGCAGTGGAACAGCAGCAACGACTTCAAAATACTATGAGGCAGTGGAGAAATACAGAAGCTTGTCCACATGTTTGCAAGGAACAGCCGCACTCTCTCACATCCAGCATACAGAAAACAGCCATGACCCCTGCAGCATCATCGTAGCATCTCTCATTCTGAAACTCACTCTCTGCGTGCAGGGAGATGTGAACATCACCCATATCATAAAATAATAAAACCAGAAACAAGCAGAGCACTGTTGGTGTGCTGTGTACAGCACCCTTCTCTGAGCTAGCGACTAACACCCACGACACAGCCCTTCCGCGTGACAGGATCATTACTGTTCCATTTCACAAGCTTTTAAACCAGGGGGATATTGGACCACTAATGTTATTTTTCAATAGAATTTTATGTTTGGATACTGGAGTTCTGGTACTTACGTAGCATGGGTGTTCCTGAATGCTCAAATTCATTAAAAGTTTTATAAATCCTGGGGAAAAGTTGTAATCTTCGGCATTTCAGGAAGATAGTTAAGTTTCTGACTCCAGTTCCCATGTCTTAAGTGCAATAATTATCTTTCTTCTAAATTCTAGGTACACATTCACTAATCAATTTTATTTTATTAACTTAAGACTTTACTGTGGTCTTTATTAATATCAGCTATATATTTGGAAAACTCTTCAGTGAAAACTGAAGAATAACCCAAAACAAAATGAAGCCTTCCATATATTCTTAATAATGTTTCCCTGGACTAGCTACAGAGGACGTGTAGCACTATATTGCCAAAGCTCTTCAAGTCTTTAGACTTTAGAAAATACGCTTTGCTCTTCAGACAGATATCCACTGACAGAGGATACAGCAGAGTTCTAATACAAGAAATTCTGCCTGGAGAGTTCTTTCCTAAGGCTGAGTCTGTTTGAGATTGGTGCAATAGAGTATAGTGCAACGGTAAACATTACCTACATATTTTAATTATGCCAAGCAGATAGAAGTATCCTGAAATATATACGTTATTGCATTATTTTTTGCTTTATTTTAAAATCCCGTGAAGTTGCATGAAGATGGGGCAAACTATGTAAGAATAATCAATCAAAATAGCTGTCTACATACTTAAAATACCTATCTTCTGTTCTGTAAAATTACCATAGAAAAGAAGATAATACAACTTCAAAAGGTGGAATGCAAAGGAGGTGCATACAGAGGGCACTGGTAAAGGCCAGCTGCACTTGGAACATGAGAAGACTCAAGCACCTCTGTGCAGAGCCCAATCCAGAAAAACTATTAGGCAGGGAGATGATGACTATGCCTGACTGTTCCCACTATGAAGGTACAATTTCAAAAGATTGAAATCACATAGCCGAAGCCACTATACTGTTCAAGTTCCTGAATCTTACTCCCTTAGGTTAGGTCGAGCCCCGAGGTACGTTATAACCAAAGGCAACAATTCTCAAAGCACTTCTGATGCATGCCGCCAGGCCAAAGCAGACCATGTTCCCATCAGCACCTGTGACATCCATCACAAATGCTTCATTACGTAGGGTGTTTTCAAGTATCTTGTCACAAAACCCATTTTCCATAATACAGAAAAAAAATTTTAAAGGAAAAAAAGAAAGCACAAGAGTAGATGTCACTTTATTTCTAATTGAGGCAACTAATTACCACCACGTCCTCCAAACGTACCCTCCCAGCTCCCTAACTCATTGCATAGAAGCAAAAATAATTCCAGCATTGATTTAGTTATATATTGAAACCCATCCCTTGGTCATGCTAATGTTTTTCTTCCCACCAAACATAGATCTCTAGACCAAACACAGGCCGAAGACCTCTACTACAAAACCCAACACATAATTTTGGCAGCATCATGCACATGCCAAAGCATTAAACCCTGCCAAAGGCAAAGCACAGCCTCACCTCAACCCTATCTGTCTGGCTTTCAGACTGGAGCTGGTTTGCATCCCAATGGTTTAGACCATAGATAAAGCCAATGTGCAACTATCTGCACCCATTGGCTAGAGTCTAACTTAACCAAGTCTAAATTAATCACGTAAATTGGTCTAAACTAAGTCTTGAGTCTAAATTAACCAAGCTGGCTGATTTAAAAATAATTTTAACAGCTCTTGAACATCATCCTTTGTTACAAAAGTCAAACTTTCTATTCCTTGCACAGCATCACATAAGTGGATGTATGATTTCTGCTTCATTCCAAATACAGAAATATTTGCTATTTTGACTTTTGTTGCAGGGCGTTTGATGATCTCCATCTGTAACAAGTAAGGGCTCTTTTCCTTATGGAAGCTTTTGTTCACTTTTTATTTCATCTGTAATAGATTTTTTTAATGCTGCCTTGCTGCCTTTAAACCCTGATGACCTAGCTAAGCATCACATGAGCCGCCTTACTAGTGATCTGCATTTTCTACCTGGACCTTCTTTTCACTGCTCCTCACTTCCCCTTCCAATGCAGTCTGTGTGCGTTTCCGTGCTGCTCCCACAGTTCCCTTTTACTCCGATGGAGTTTCGCCCAGAATAACTTGCTTTGCATTACTGGAATTTTGACTTTATGCACAACCAATGGGATGACCGCAAACAATTCCGATTTTTATTAATACTTCCCCATATAAATTTAATGCTTTAGTTGATTAAGTCAGCAGATACTTAGAACTTTCAATGGCTCATTTTATGAGGTTTTAATAGCTCATTGGTGATATCTTTTGTTTGCACAAAATCCCTGCCTTTGGCACCTAGGCATGTGATAATGTTACGGCCATTTTTTAACCCTTAAGAGGAGGCCCAAAACTATATTTATCTGTTACAGGTGAAGAAAAAAAAAATTTTTTATGTCCTATTTCTACTCTATTTACTCCCTATAAGATGTGACCAGGAAAGGACTGTTAGGTTTAGCGATTCCAGTTTCTTGTCTTATTTTGCTTCCCACGTTAACAGGAAATATTTTTTAGCTCCTTTCCTACATGCTTCTAGCATGTTTCCTACCTGCATCTAGCAGACAGGATAAAAGCAAACCCGTTTTTAATTATTTCTTGAGCTGTACCATATACTCATCAGTGATCCATTTACTTTAATTATTTAGAAGTTTAATTTCTAAACATTTCAGATCCTCTGGTTCTGAATCATCTGCCTTGAGATTGCGTATTGCATGAAAGATATCATTCATCCCATTTATTTAATATGAAAGGAACAATTTTGCTTCAGTAACTTGCTGATTTCCATTAGTATCCAATTTTTCTGACTAAAAAGATAAAAAGTTGCAACACCCAGTAACATGCATAATTAGTACAGATTCCCCAGAACAACGTCCTTCAGGTAGCAGTGTATGTGCTGGTGGGGAGCTGTAACTACTGCTGTGTGCGCAGCACCTACACTGTAGATAAAATAACCATGTTTAGTCTCGAGGGAATACCATCCAACATATTTATTTAAGTACTCTGTACATTGGCAGTTTGTTTTTCAGCTGCTGTGGTGGTATTTTTCCTCTGCCACAGGGTTATCTGAAATGCTTAGTTTATATTTGAGTCTTAAAAAGGTTTTTTTAGGAAAAAGTATGTGTATTTTACCGCTTCTTTAAAAATGCTGCCCATAAGGTTAATATCAAGGATCTGAAGCCCTAGAGGGACCTTAACATCTGGCATTACTAATGGCTACACCAATTAACTGCCTTGTGAAAAATTTATTTCTCCTAATTAATAATGTCTGTAATTAAAAATACGACATCCTTCTCGGTCATCTCATTACTGAAGAACACAGTACACCAGAATAACATTAGAAAAGCTTACTACCTATACTAGTTCTACTAAGGAGCCTCAGCCAGACAAGACCTCCATTTTGCTAACCAAAGATGTCGGTATTCTCCATCTAGTACAGGTAATGCTACTCTTGATCTGTATGAAATGCTTTGAAAAACCAAGGAACAGAAATTCCTAAATACTGCTAAACACATTACGGTCATGTTCCCTTAGATAGGGATTTAGGTTGTTCTAAATCTTTACATGATGAAGCAAGTTCAGAAGCCCTCCTCAGACCATTATTTGTTTAATTTGCTTATTAAATAGGCCTGCTTTTCACTGTGAAAATCTGGTACAACTCCCGAGCTTTTTAAATGGAATCTTTGTAAACAGACACATTTGTTGCATAAAGTCAATGCTGGTGACAAAACCAAACCCGAGTATCACATGACTATTTAGAAGCAGAGCTACATAAATTTCCCTCCTAAATGCTTTTGGGTAAGATAGAGAAATGGATGACTTCATGTCTGAGGTTACAGACAAACACACAAAGCCTGATGAAGAGGCACACAGTGTGTTGGTATGAGACCCAGAAGCATTAAGGAGCTGTGATGCCTTGGAGAAGAGGATTCTCCTTAACTCCAGCTGCCAGTTTGCCCCTATGAAAGTGAAATTCCGTTTTTTCACTCACGCGTTTTGTTTGCGTACACTGAAACAAACCAGGATGCAATTTTGTTGCTCATAGGCCATATATGAAATCCATAGGCATCATGTGTTGGCAGTTCATCGCTGTGCAATTATTGCTCGCCTGACAATTTATCTGCAGATCACTACAGCTGGTGATGCCGAAGAAGTGAGTGATTTTTTTCTCTGCCAACCGCAGCGTAGCTCCCTGTTAGCTTTCAGTGACTGACGAGATTTAGCATGTGACAAAGGCTCCTTGGAGCAAGATACAATGAAGTCTGTTAATTAGATGGCTTTCTTTAGCCTCCTTCAGCAACCTTTGTACCCAACTCAAGTCAGCTACCTGAACATCAGGCCCACGTAGACAGCTCAATGTGTCTTGAGACATGCTGTGGAGGTGTACAGAGCTATTTTAAAAAATCTGTAATTTTATAATTTTGCTAAATTACAGGGGGAAAGTTGAGATCATTACTAAAACACTTAAAAACTCTAAAGGTTAAATATCTGAAAAAAAACTTACCGGTGCTCTTTCAAAGCCTATGATATAAAGAGAAAATGATATCCTTTCAACAAACACAATTAACCAAGATGTACAGAACTATGCAACTCTTCTATATTCATCTTTGCACCTGATTAAGATTTCAGTATTATCGTAAGATATTTTTTCTTTTCATTAATAATGTCTTTCAAAAGATCAAGAATAATGTCTTTTATTAATGTTTTATAACTTCATGAAATAACAGAATTGCTCATGTAGAACATAATTTTTATTTCTCCATTTCAAACCCAAATGCCAATACACTTCAACCATTATTTTGTCACTTCTCTTAATGTCCACTGCATCTCCTCTCATAGAAAGGCTGGAACATCCTTCCAACCAATGTTATTCCTTCAGTGCCTGTAGTAGAAAAAGGTGTCACTTGCAACAAGTTCAGAAGACGCTGCAGAACTGTGCATCCTGCAGGATACAGGATCTTAGTACACACACATACACACCCCCACGCGAAAAATTACGAGTGACAAAAGGTCTTTCCTGATGATGTCCTTCTACTGAACACACAAAACGTAATGGAATCCAGCTACAAAGACCGATCCTAACCTTTGTACTGTATTTTAACCCCAAATGAAGCATCCTCCTGAACCTATCAGGCATATTACTCTGTCACTAAGCATAAGACACAAATTTTCCGTTCTTTCTTAAAAAACACCATAGTCTGACCTCCCACTTAGCATAGATCATATAACCTTTCACGTAAATTCATTCCACCCTTTCTGGGTATCAAGGAATCTGTACAGCAAGAAGCTACGGGACCATCTTGAAAGCCAGAGGTGGTAGCTACCATGGTCTACAGGAAGGCAAGGCTGGTTTTAAGTACGTGTTATTGCCACAAGTGCAGCTATTATAGGTAGGAAGACTGAAAGTGCCTCATAAAACATGTTTTCTACAATCATTACAGGCTGAACAGTATTAGCTTCACTGCTTTTGCATTGCGTAAAATAAAATTATGGCCACTGCAAAGTATAAATTTAGAGTAAGCATGCAGTTTCTCTATTTAAACATTATGTTTAAATAATGAATTGTCTCACTGTCTAACTTAGGATACCTGGAGAACTTGGTATTTGTATCTCCAAGTTAAAAAAAAAAAATTGCATCAAGTTAATCATAGAAGCATTTTTTAAAGTAGATTGCAGGATCTCACAAGAACGAGTATCACAGATTGTGTTTAATCATCTTATTAATACAGAATCATACACCAACTGGGAACCAGGAAAGCACTCAAAATTTTATCTCAAAATATTTTCAAAGTTCTGTAATTTCAGCATCTTGCAAAAAAATAATTTAGCAATGCAGGATCAGGGTAGCTTCACAGTCTGAAGCCTTCGGATAGCAAAGACATTAGAAAGCCCAAGAAAATATGTTTGACTCCAGAAAGAATTTGGAGTACAGTCGAAAAAAAAAAAAGTTTCTGTTCCTCTCCTTGCTTGGCAATTTTGTAATTCAACACATTTTTTTTTTGCAGTATATTGCTGTCACATCAAACAGAGTTAGTTTGTAACAAGATGAGAGCACAGCAAAACTGCCAGAATGTCACACCATGTCAAATGCCTGAGGAAAAACATTTTTTTTTTTTCTCCTGTGGCTATACAATAGCTATCTAACATTACAAGAAAAAAATTAATCTCAGTTTGTGCTACTATACTGTTTATCTATTAGAATATTCAATAACAGAACATATTAATTTACAAAAGGTGAAGATGATAAGGCGGGGTGTGGGGGGAAAATCGTGTTTAACCCAAGAAAGAGAAGTTGCCTGTGGGGAATATCCTGGAATACGAGATAGGCAGAACAATTCACAGATATTAAATTCAAATGCACCAAAAAGTAGTTCCTGAGTACTGTTCAAGGAACAGCTCTCAGCAGACACTGCAGTTGGAGTCGCATAAAATTCAATGGAAGGTATTGTGAAAGCAAAACAT
Organism: Egretta garzetta; assembly: GCF_000687185.1. NCBI lineage: Eukaryota > Metazoa > Chordata > Aves > Pelecaniformes > Ardeidae > Egretta > Egretta garzetta. The sequence goes on from NW_009259597.1 coordinate 403,724, forward strand.
GCTTCGAAACTGTTCAAATCGTAAGTCAATACTTTTCTTAACCCACAACTGCTTGATTTTGTACCTAAAATGGAGACAGGCAACCTGAGAAAGTTTCAGCCTAACTTTTATGTTATCATTTATCACAGTAACTACTACAGTGCAACATAGGCAGCTTCAATTTAATAACATGTAGTCCCATGCATTGAGAGGACTATTCATGTGCTCAAAGTTTAGAGACATTCAAGAGGTATTCAATATTGTGTAAACTATGTTCATCAATGTCAGACTTTCCTATAATAAAAGGAGCGTGCGTGCATAGCTTTGTAATCACAGCATGAAATTGTAACTATTTCTAACCACAGAGGAGTAAGAGTTACCAAACACCAAGAAGCCCCTGATGAATTTAAAATTCAGTTAAATCAATTAGACCATCTGAAAGACAAGATAGTGGACCCTGTTTAAGAGAGGTTATTAATCTCACAACAATTTCTTAATTTACATTTGAAGTTTGCAGCTTTTATTTCAGATTTACAAGAAGTTCTTACATCCATAGAAGCTGGTCTAACTTTTCTAATTCTGTTGGCTAATAAAAGATGTTATCTCTACCACTGCAAAACTTGCCTCCCTTTTGCTCATAGTGCATTGCCTTTAAAATTATTAAGATTATTATATATTCTGTCTAAATAAATGTAGAGGAGTTATAGCCAACACAAAATCAGCATCTAAGTTAAATCCGTGGAAAGCTTTTCTATAGGGAATTATTGGCCTTTTAAAAATTACTATTATTGTTTTAGGACTTGGAAACTATTTCTATATATCTTAGTGCAAAAAAAGGGGGGGGGGGAAGAAAAATGCTTTCGTTTTTAAGGGAATAGAAAAAAAAGGTAAATAGTATGAATAGCTGACACTAGTGAGATTGCAAAATTCACATTTTACAATTAACCCGTTTCCCTCAACATGAAGACTCATATCATAGGATCACAGAACGTTTTGGGTTGGAAGGGACCCCTAGAGGTCACCCAGTCCAACCCCCTGAAGTGAGCAGGGACACCGCCAACTAGATCAGGTTGCTCACAGCCCCGTCCAACCTGGTCTTGAATGTTTCCAGGGATGGGGCCTCCACTACCTCTCTGGGCAACCAGTGTTTCACCACCCTCACTGTAAAGAATTTCCTCCTTATATCCAGTCTAAACCTATATATCTACCCGAGTTCAATTTTTCACATAAGCGATGCAATGGTATCACAAGCACTGATACTTGTTTAATATCATACTCTCCTTGCAGCTCAGATCTGCAAGGAAGAATCGTTCTGAGCACACGTAATGTGCTCCCGGCAAACGATCCAGCCATTTCATTGGTGTACATGCAGTGATGGATCATGTCACAAGATTTCGATTCTTGCAGTAAAATGGAAAATAACTGATACTATCTTCAAGATTTTCCAAATTTATCAGCATTAGCATAAGTCAACTTGAGTACCATCCAGTTTGGCTAAAGCAGAGATCAGAAGAGTGAAACTTGCCTAAATAGCCCATTCTAACCCCCTGGCTCAGTGTGTGGACCAGGGACCAAAAATAAAAAAAACATGAAGAGATGCAAGAATGACGCTGACTCGGGAAAATATTAAATAAACAGCAGACTACCACCTAATGAACACATATGTCAAGGTTTTAATACAGAGTAGATGGATCAACCATACTGGGAGTTCAGAAATAAGGATGCTTCAATCCTTGAAATTTGTTAGCTTAAAGTCTGTTTGGTTTTGTTTGGTTTTTCCCCTGAATTCCGGTCGTCAGCCATAATGGCCAGTAAAGAACTCTATTTCATATCTATATACTTCTAGCATTGCAGCCAATACACTCTCATCCTGACAGCTATCCCTAGTAAGGGGCCGTGCTGAAGAAGACAGGACGAGGCCAGTTGCTAACAGGACTTCAAACCATTTCTCACTGTTTGCTCTCTCCTTCATCCCATCACACAGGCAAATCATTACACCAAACTGACTACTCAAATTTGCCTTTCGATCACAACTTGCTAAGCGGGTCCAAAATTCTACGCAGTGCTATGACAAAACTTTATAGCACTCTTCTGGATTGCAATTGCTTAGGTCCCCAGGTAGGCTAAATACTGATAGCTCTTGCTGACATCAGCCATAAAAAATTTGTACTTTGGTTGAAGATAATGGGGCTGAACCCCTCGGAAGTTAAGTATCTTTTGTCAGAAACACTTCATCAAACCTTAGATAAAACATGAAATCAATTATTTTATATATGCATATACATACACAGATGCAAAATTTACTTCACATTTGATGTTCACTTAAAAAAGGTGGTTAAAAAGAGGTTACAAAATATTATTTCTAGTAAAGAACATATTGTTTATATGTAAAGAACTATAATTGATATGAAATTAGCATATGTAGAAAGACCATGTCCCAGAGTCTCCTCTTTCTGTGCCATCTTATTTCCAGTCTCAAATAATAGATCAGTGTAAAATAAAGAAAATAGGAGGAACAAAACTTCTAAATAAATTGTGAGGGCTGATAATCTATTTGAAAGAAACATACCGCTAAACAGAGAAGAAGAGTGAAAATGTACAAAGTCTCCTCTCAGGTACACTTCAACAAAAAGTGTAATGATGTATTAATACTACAGACAGAAACGTTCAGCTGACATCCATGTCTAAGCATCAGCATACAAAGCAATGACAAACCGTGATTCACAAAACCTGAAAAATATTTTCTAATAATTTATATTTATAGTTGTCTCCTTTCACTTCATGAGCTATGCAGAACACTTCAAATGTAAGAAAGTAAGTGTCTTCCAAATAAAACAGCAGTTGCCTTCATTTTTATTTTTTTTTTTTTCAAAGCTGGAAGGGTTTAACTATTTGTAACAACACAGTTCTGGCTAGGCTGCCAAGAATGTAGCTATGGACCTTTCTACTTTTCCTGTCCTCCCACCCACAGAAGCAGCAGGCTGCCCTTTCAACAGCCTTAAACATCCCATACTGACCAGTGAGAGATTGTCCCAGTCAGGTCATGACAGAAGACACCAATCCCACATCCTTCCAGGGCCATTCACAGGGGACAGAGGTATTTTCAGGGTGAGGTGGGTAAGAGGAAGACTAAAGAGAAGGTGGCTGCAGAAAGTGTTTTGGAGTTCAACTGCCATAAATAAGGGGAAAATCAACTTCTTACAAAAACGTCTGTTGTGAAGCAATTAAATAGAAACATTCCTTTGACAGAGTAACACTTCTGTATTCTTCCTGGGCTTCAACTGAAAGCTCTGTAGCTGCACCCGCTATTCCACTTTTATATTCCTCCAGGTAAAATAGCAAAAGGAGGAAGAAAAGAAAAAGGGGAATCTCAACACTATTCTTACTCTCATTTTTTTGCTTTTACATAAGAGCAATTATTTTGCCTTATGATAAGAAATTTGGCCAGCGGTTATAAAAGTAAAACTAGTTTCCAATGAGAACTACGTTTCTACTTCCACCATGAAAAGAAATCCAAAACTTCCCAAATGAACCAAATTCACCAAATCTATTTTCAGCCCTGCTACTGAATTAATACCATAATACTACATCCAACCAACTGCTTAGATTCAATTTCAGATAAAATAAAAAATAATCTTACTCATATTTGCAGGGAAGCCAAAGGATTAAACATTTTCTGCTACAGTGATTCCAGCTGTCTGTCTCCAATCTTTCAGCCTTTGATTTCAAAAATTGTTTCCAGATACTAAGGGAAAGACATTTTGCTGATAGAAAACCTTCGCACATTATCATCAGAACAACTTTATCACTATAGCTGTTCTTTTTTATTACACTCTTGCTGGACTACTTACTGAAACACAAAGAAATATTGATGACAATGGAAATACATATTACCTATTTTATCTGAAAAATAAGACTTCAAGAAATATCTTCTTAAAGCAAACTACAAGCACCATGCTTTCCCATAATATTCATAAAAAATGTTAGTGAGGCAGATGCGAAAGATCAGCTTTCTGTTCTCAAGCTCTGACAACTATATAGAACTAGCTTCTGCATAATGGTAAAGATGCTACATACGGGGTATATCCATGCAACTAGCCAGAAAAAAAACAAACTCACATAATTCTTTCAATTCATTTGAAGTCTGCTTTTCCTATACATCTGGAAAGATGAAAACCCTTCTTTTTTTGTCTCAAAAACATTTCATTTCGAAAAAAATCCTTTGTTTATATTTTTAAGTTAAAGAAAATTAACTTCTAAAGCGAAAACTTCAGAAAAAAAAAAGTCTTCAGTCTTCTTCTACTTCTTCAAAGCTTCTCTTTTGCTAGAAAAAAAATGGTTGAATGAAAAATTGCTTGCACTTCCCCATCTTTAAGAATTGTCAAGCAAGACTGGAAGAAGCAGTGCCAAGAAAGCTCACATTTAAAGAACTGAAATTTTCTTGGAGATACTCAATCAGATGTGGAGGACAGAATGGTCACCGAACTCAGATTAGCAAATTAGCTTTTGAATGCTTATTAAATGGAACTTCAAACCAGGTGTGAAATGTTCCCTGCCTTCACTGAATTACCGTTATAACAATGGACACTACTTACATGATTTAAAAAGTCATTCCCTACATTAAATGCTCATTTATTAAAAAAATGTGTCAAGTGGAAGTGCCTTATGTATTCTGATCTGACTGAAAAATAAAATGAGCTCATATTAATCTTCATAATTAAAATTCTTGTAAGAGTCCAGTAAAGTTATGTCTGTTCAACAGAGTCAGTGCTAACATTAATCAGCAAAACCAGTTTCGGTGCAAAGTTTCCTTTTCCTTTCAAACACAGTTAATGAAAGGATAATTATAAATTCAGGTTTAGCCAGTAAATATTTTCATAATTTGAATCCTAAGCATGATCAATAGACACTAATGGAATGGTTTACTAGTTTATTATTAAAAAATAAAAATCAAAAAAAACCTCCCATACATGGCAAATAGAAGGATTTTGCAAAAAAAAGCAAGCCCAGACTTCTTGCTGGAAAGTTGTAGCCTGTAATACCGTCAAAAGTCACCTATATCCTTCCCTGTTTGCACACCAAGCTAAATGACAACAGTTACAGATACATATCGTGCATCACTTGAGGCTCATCAGCTGCTTCTGTTAAATGTGACTATTTCTCTTTAGTCCATTCCAGTGCTTTCAACTTTTTCCAAAGCTCTATCTGCAAACTCTGTGCACTTCTATATTTCACTCCAGGAGGGTGGACCACTTTCCTCAAGAGCTCAGTTTTCTTAGGTACTCAAATCACCGCTACAGTCTTATTTCTGATTAGCAAAGTGACAAACTGATGGAAGTCTCCTATCAGTGGTTTTTTCCCCACCTCCCTCACAAAAAAAAGCCCAGAATGATTGGTTTGAGGAGGATGAGGGGTTTCTGCTCTTTTTGTTTTGGTATTGTTAGGATACATGACTTGATTATAGGGGTTTTTTTTTTGATGGCAGGTTTTGAGGCCCTATTCATTCAGTGCATTGGGTTGAAAAAAATAAAAATAGTAGAGCTCATCTATAGTTGATGATCCGCCCTTCAATGAGCCATCTATGCCTATGAGAACTTCCAACTACAGCCAGGACTTCAAATTAGAAGACATTCAGTATTTGGAGCCTTGAAATCAAGGTTTCATATGTGACTTGTTACCTACTCAAATACTTTACAAGCTTCTACTTCTCAAGACAAATGATAGCCACTCCAGCAGCCAAATCATTCATCACTGATATCAAATGATAGAGTCATGCATACTTCTTTTGATAGCTTTGTTGGCGAAAGCTTTAATATTAGTTGAAACCAACAAAAAACAATTTAGAAATTCACAGTGACGGCTACTGGCTGTAATAATCGACAGTGCACCTTTCAATACATTGATCCCCACAGGACTTGGCAGTCAGCCCTTGCAGAAATGAAGGCTGATTCCTTGCTGAGTGGGCTTCACGGTTGTCAAAGCAGGAGGTCAAGGCAAGAGGGTTATTCCTCTCTAGTTGACCCTCCTGCAGCCACAACTTGAACAGTGCCCAGTTTTGGGGCCTCCCTGTACAGCAGATCCCAACATGCTGGAGATGGTCTAATAGAGAGCTATTGAGATGGCTAAGAAGCTGGAGCACATGGCAGAGGAAGAGTAGCTGGTGAAACAACGCTTCACCAGAGAAGCCTAAGGTACAGTTTAACTGCACATCAAATTAACTGCATATCCATGCCACTATTTGCAGATAACTCCACCTCCTAAAAAGGGGAGTTACAGAGAGAAGAGAGACATAGGTGCCTGGCAAAAAGACAAGAGAGAACAGTCATAAGATGCAATGCGGAAAACGTCAATTGGTCATAAGGAAACAATTCATCCCAGTGAGAGTGGTGAAGCACAGGGATGGAGAGGGCTGTGGAACAGGAGGTTTTCAAAACCTGACTGGATAAGGCTCTGAGCAACCTGACCTAGCTTTGAAGTTGGGCTGCTTGGAGCAGAGTTTTAGACTAGATGCCTCCAGAGACACCTTCTGACCTAATTTCTTACATGGTTCTGGTAGCTTTCCTCAGGGGGGCAGGAGGGGATGGAGAACGGACAAGAAAAGAAAAAAAAAGCCTGCAGAAAGAGTTAAGCTAATAGAGCAACTACAGCAGAATGAAGACAAAAGATTTATATATATATATATATTTTAAGTTAAACTGATGAAGATTCACAATATGGTAGCAGAAGGGGCAATGAAAAGTCAAAACCCATTGATTAGGAAGAATCTCGCAAGTTCTGCAAACTAACAGAGGAAATAATAAGATGCAAAGGAGCAGAGATGTCTTTTGACACAATCATACCCACTTTCAAAGAGTTTCCTGAAAGGAACTTAGCTTCGCTAGTCAGATGTCCAAATTCAAGGTGGCTGCTAGTGGAAATCACACGTATTAAAAACCAAAGCTTTACCTTCCGTATCTGTAAGATTAATACTGCAAGTTGATATGGCAGATGATCCCACTGAACTACACCTCTTTTTACATTCACAACATTTGTAAGGAATATTGTACTGTTTAAGTATCTCGGCCTTGAGTTTTGTAGTATTTATGCAAATTTATTTTGAAGACAAGTATGCAAGTTTTACCATGTGGTAATTTAGGAATAGTTTCTTATTTTAGAGTACTGCCAAAAATGTAAAGGCTTTGTAAAACTGAAGAAGTGGAAATCCTCAGTCCTTTCTCTACAATCTTAGGTTTACCTAAGCAATCTCTTGAGAAGTGCTGCTTTTCCTGCACTTTTTAATTAAAAATTGGGATGTCCATTTTGGAGAACTTGGCCACAAAGTTGCCTAAACTCTGCAGTTACAGGAGCATGCAATACTCAAGCTGCAACTATCCTCAATAAAACAACAACTTCCAAACAGAGCAAGATGCCAACTCTCTGCAAAATCCATCTGCTTACCAAGAAAGAGAGACTACGCTGCATTTAGGCCCATCGGTTTCCCACTACTACAGAATGAGGTTTTGCATGCACTTCCTGGATTGGAAAAAAATACTATTTGTGGAAAATCAAATTGGCATCATACATTCATTCAGCACCTACAATTGTGAGACTGTGAAACAGCTCTATTCCCCAAGCAGTTGTCACACATTCCCTGAACCATCCTCCAGACCCCTTTTATATGAACTAAAATTCATGCAAAACCTAACCCCCGGCACAATTTTATAAGAAGTTTACAAAACAGATTTGCATTAAACTGAAAGAAATTCATTGAGAGAAAAACAGGAAGAAGACAGGCTCATGAATCAGTAATTTCTTGATTAGAATAACTTCTCATAAGGCATTTATTAGAAAGTGTCATTTCCTGTTATCACAAGTAGTATTTTTTTCCTGCATTGGGAAAAATTATCCCCATAGGTATAACAAGCAGGGTTAGGATCTTTTCTCCCTTTCTCAGACTCTCTCCCCACCCTGCTTCGCTCTCTTTCAGTGCGGGCTCTTGGATGGGAACTGTCAGTATTTCAGTCTCTGCCTGCTTCCACAATCAAGTGTGACAGAACATTTACCTATTAGATGCCCAGATTACTGTATTATTTAAAAAAAAAACAAAAAAACAAACAAACCCAAAACAACCACAAAACCCAGATTAATCAGTACCTGCAGATTTTTTTTTTGGCCACTATCAATGAATGATTTGTAATTTTTGGTCAGGTTCTCAGCTTTCTGGTTTCTTGTGAAAAAAAACTGAAAATAATAAGCATATTTTACAAATCTGAAGAGAATTGGACCATCAGTGCTGTGTCATTTTAAAACTCAGAGAGTCTGCAAACAAAACAACAGGCAATCTGCTATCAGTACCCTAGAGCTACACTGTGCTGTTGACAGATGCTGAAGTAGTTCTCATCAAATATACTACTTTGGTTCACTTCTTAGCATACAAGGACCTCATATGCAGTTATAACTTATTAGCATCCACAATACCAGTTCTTAAGAAAAAAAGAAAAAAAGTGAAGACTTATTAGCAACATATAATTAACTGCTCACTGACATGTAGAAGCTTAAGTGTCCAGTAACATCCAGAATTACTTGTGAGATAGCCTGCCAGAGTAATGCAGCTGCTACCTGACTGGTTTTAGTAAGCATTCAAAAAAAAAAAAAAAATCTACAAAATTGGTATTTCAACAATTACTTTGTAGCCTAAAATATATCTTCATCCAATAGTTACAGTCAATTTTTAGGCTAGAGATTTTTTTACAGTAACTGCAGCACTCAAGAATTTAGCAAGTATAAAAATTTCAAACACAATCAGTGAGGAAAACCTTGTGTTTACAAAAGATAGATCATTACAAGAAAAACAAACACATGAAATGAAAAGCGAAATAGCATGAAAAAGAAAGCACATAACCAAAACCACATTAATACACATGTTCTAGGAGAAACTGTTTTAAATAATCATCTAGGAATAAAATGAATGAAAGGAATCAAAATGAATGAAAGAAGTAACAACGAAGTGTGCTAAAGGAGCATTGCCCCTCTCCCCTCCACCTCGTGAAACCCATGAATTTCAAATGAAGAGAAGAAAAAAGAAGAGGAAATTACCCTAATGAAGCTCAAAGAGGCTAAAGTAAACTAAAAGGCTAAAATCTAAACTAAAATGTATTTTTCATGAGAGTATAAAATTTGAGGATGTTATTGATGAAATCGATTTAACATTCTGGACAAAGCTGCAGCTGGTTTGGATTCAGCTGCCATCATTTGCTTCTTCATGGGGTATTAACGCTCACATAATTAGTGTAAGAGTGATGGCTTAAGAGGCTAGCATCTTTTCACTGATAGCTACTTCCTTTTTTGGAGGTATGGACATATATACAGGACATATAAAATATAAATGTACATTTGGCAGCTTAACAAGAGTGCTAGAAATGAACTAAAAATCTCCCAGCCATACAGAAATGGGCTGTTTCAAGGCCCCAGTGTCACTCAAGGATCCCCAGATGAGTGCAGAGGAAGAAAGGGCTTGAAATGCTCAACCGTGAGAGACAGCTACCAAAGCTTCAACTTCTCTCCAGCCACTTATTCTCTCCCTATCTCTCTAGAATTCATGAAAGGGCTCTGATAAGCACAAAGTAAGAGATAGCTCTCCTCTTGTGCTCTCCCTAATAGCATAGTCTTCTACACAAAGTACTGGAAAGTTGAAAGGGAAACTGGAAAGCCTTTCGTCCTCTACTATCTGAAAGCTGGGATGGGAAGGGAGGAAGGGCATAGCTTGATCTCTTACAAAAGAATACGTTATATAAACACATTGGTCACAAAGAACGACCTACAAAAAAGGTGGTTGCACCATAGGGAAATCTACCAATGAAGTCCTGTCCTTGGTGGAGCGCACCCTGTCACTTCCATGACTTCAAATACCTACCATTTCAGGCATCAACAGAGATAAAAGAATAAACCTACTCATTTTCTCTGGGTTCTCCTCTATATATTCTATCTGATATTTTTCTCATCACCTCCAGGGTTACAAGATTAGATTAGCTGAGCATCCAGGGAGCAAAAGAGAGAGGATCTATCTTAAGCCTTCAATTTATAGGATACTTTCTTCACAGCATTTCCCAGTTGACCAGACACCAAGTGAGGTATCTTTGCAACCCTTCTATAACTTTACTCTTTTTAGCTACCTAGTAATGAATCGGTAACACCATCAACAGAACGAATCAGAAATGCTGAACACAGTGACTCTACAGTAGTAAGTCCAAATTTTCATGGGTCCAGAATCTTCTTGAAATTTGATCAACTCTTCCAACCAGTGACACTAAGGCAGCTTTCAAAAACTGCCTGTTAAAATTCCAGCAGAAAGAAAGTGACTGGCAGTAGAAACAAGTGAATAATTATCAAAACCAGAAGAAAAAATTTAAATCATGATACCCTAATTATTCCACCTCTGCATAGCACTTTGAGCTGATATCCTAAAATTCATTTCTCCTGGGAGCCTCTGTGTGAACAAGAAAAGTGTTCACAGTTAAAAGCTGGAAAATAAAAAAAAGTGTTATTTCTTCTTAATTTTTTTCTACAGTAGATTTAAAAAAAGCCACAGCTTCAGAGTTTGGGGAGGCGGAGGGGGGGAGTTTTTCCCTATTGATGTACTCTAAGTTATAAAACCCATCTTTTTTTTTTTTTCTTCCCTAATTCATCGACAAACATCACATTACTATTTCTTCTATTACCTTTTTTAACTAATGGTTTTGATATTTTTGAACTAATTGTTCTACATGCTAAAAAAAGAAAGATTCTGAAGAACAACCCCAGTACTCTTTTTTCAATGGTTGAATTTTGAAACTGATGTGGTGTACAGGAACACCTGCCTGTATAGAATAAAGAACCAAATGAAAAAGTAAAAGCCACATAAAAAACGTTCATTGTTTTGAAAAAACATTTTCTATACTCTTTGGTGTATTATAAAGATGACTGTCCTTTTTAATGAGACACAATCATCATACATTCATAATATGAAATCTGGTAAGCAGAGAGCACAAACTAGTTTTAATATTCATCTTGAAAAACATCCAGTTTCCATGTGTTTATCTCTCTTTTCCCAGATGCCTTTTTTTTTCCTTGGAACTTTAAATATTTTGTTAAGAAGCTGTGTCTCATACTTTTACTGACCGTAGTTTTCATTAACCATCCATACCAAAGACATTTGTTCTTTTTCCTTATATTTCAAGGTTTTCTAAGAAGCCAAAGGTTCTTCTCAAAAAACTTGAAAACAACTGCAGTATTGGAGTGGTGATTGTTAACCTCAGACAGAATTTAGCACTAGTAAAAATGCTTTTCTAAGTTAAAGGAAGACTTGTTTTGAAGGCATTTATCTCTTTCTCTTCTTCCCTTGTTAAAGGAAAAAAATTGCTGAATAGCCAGTTTCATCAATTTCTTGACTCCTTGCCATGCCTTGTTTTCATTCCAGCCTGTCAAGAAACTTGGAAACTTGGGCAGCAAATACCTATGGATGGCCATAGGTATGAAATTAATTATTTCTAAGAGATTATATATTAACTGGACGATGGCACTAGTAGGTAACAAGCACAGCTTGCTTCTTTGGCGTTTACTGTGACCATGAGAACATCCGACTTGTGCCCAGATCCTCCAAGAGCCAGCAATTCACTCCTGATAATTACACAGAAGTGATGCAAGACCTGAAGGTGGCTCTTTACCTGACCAACTAATACACACGTGAGAAGTGGAACAGCATCAGAAAGCTGTAGGGAAGTCCCATGTGATCTGAAGAGAAGCTTTAATTTCCACATCTCACCAAACTGAATCATTAAGTCTAATAAAAGGTAAAATAGTAAAAGATTCTTTATATCACTAAATAATCACAATGACTACAGTACTACTACTGTTGGATACTAGGCACTAGACTTCAGTACAAACAAATCCCAAACATCTCAGAAATCAAATCTGTAGATAACTTCCTCCAGTACCAACACACCAGAATTGGGCATAAAGTTACACGTGGTGACCAAGATGGAAAACAGCCTAGTCAGACTGACAGACAGATCTGAAGTCTAGTCATTAGAATACTAAGCATCATTTTTCCTTCTGAAGAAAATCTTTCCATTAAAGTACAAGCACTTATGAATGCAAATTTCAAAACACTTTATTGCTCAGACTGAATACAAGTCAATCGCATGTTTATTTCTAGATTTCCTACAATACAAAATTATAGAAAGTTGGAGATGCTCCTTTCCTACAGTACAAAATAACAGAAACTTGGGATTGATCCCTAACAATGCATTGTATCTACCTCAGAGTAATAGTCTAAAAAGTAGTTGTTTCATGCCCCAGTCATGGAAAAAAACGTTGACAGTCCAGGAGATAAAGATCAGGGAATGTCTCTTTACCTGGGCCACAATTTGAAGTATTGTTCTCACCTCATTAGCCTGTTCTCCTTATCACTTTGGAGCATAACTAATACAATCTTTTTAATCTCTTCATCCGCTACTTATATTTGACAATGAGATACAAGATACATCATTTCTTATTCATCGCTAAACCCCATAAAAGCAGATCAAATCAAAATCTCAGGTACATCCACTGAAATCCCACTGTTATCACTGAGAGCATGTGGGGCTTCTGTGAGAACTACACCCATAAAATCTTTATGGCAAAGTTTTATTTATGTTCAAGTATGTTCAAGATAATTACCAAATCAATCATCATGAAATACCTCTGAGTCCAACCACGTTTCAGGAAGGACAGCAGTAATAAGTGCTTTCCTACAACAGGCTGTTTTCCCCACTCTGTTTTTCCATTTTATTTAGATGCTGGATTTCTAAAACAGCAACTTCAAAGTCCTGCATTTCTGAAAAGCGTGAATTATTAATAGCAACATGGTTAAGCTCCTGTGCATTATTCATTTATTCCTATCAACTATTTGTGCTTCTGAAAATTATTCTCCTCCTTTCTTACTGAACCCTGTACTCCAAGTCCCTTTGCAATAGCAAGACGAATGCATTGGTAGTTGCTGAATAGACAACAGCACCTTCTTATGATATTGTAATATAAGGAAACTGCAGTGCAAAACATTGCGTCTGAAAAATCCTTGCTTTGGCATATTAGAAAAAGGTTTTGTAGAGATTGTAAAATGTTGATCCCAAAACATGTTGATTCCTCTTTCCCCAGTTTGGTTCCTCCCGTAACAAGTCTTGTACAGTCCTCAAATGCTCCCACACATAACCCCCCCCTGCATCCCATGACATCTCCCATACCCCTACGCAAAGGCTCCTCAGTCTGTGATGCACTGCAGAGAGCTGATGCCAGGGACCCATGGCTTTCATAGCTTCTTCAGTTTGCAATTTCTTCAATGATACACACACACTGTCTACCAATTATGCTCAGGAGGCTAGATGGCTTATGATGGAGCTTGCAGCTTGCCCAAGACAGAATTATTAACTCTGGGCGTAGCCATAACTACACCATAACGAATGCATCTATAAAGGAGGTAGCCAGGAATAGCTATTCAGGTCTAAATTCATATTTTTAAGAAACAGTTGAATTTTCTGGTGAACACAAGATGTGTTTAAAAAAAAGTTTTAGATATTTAGGGTCAGCTTTTTAAAGTATTGGAGTGCATTGAATTCCGACACCTTGCAAGCAGCATGAGGTGCATGACTCCTAACAATTACTGCATTGTTAGATATCCAAGTGCTATTAAAAACCCTGACAGAGTACTTGCCTACGTCTTCGAAAATCTTAGAAGAGTCTGATTGCGAGTGATTCAAAGTCCCTCAGGTATGACAGTGTTCAGTGGACTTCACCTGAACAGTTTTGAAATTACAACTTCCCTCTGCAAAGGAACAGCTTTCAGAGATGTACAAGTGTCTACTGAATGCCTAAGATATACAAAAAGTAATTTTTTTAATTTATAAAAATATAAATACGTATATCTCAGATCTATCTTTAAACGTATCAATAAAATGGAAGTTTACTTTTCCGCACAAGAGGAATTTAGGCCCCCAGGCCTCTCCACTGAGACTATTCAAAATCCATCGATATGTTTTACCAAGGTACGATGCCAATACAAATCAGAAACATTTTATGTGAGAGTAAATGGTAACGCATAGGTCTTGCATTTTTCTCTCAGCTGAAAGATCCAGACTTTGCAGAGTATTCAGACATACAGGTTTTGCATTCAGGTGGTACCTGTTTCTCTCTGAAGTGTTTATGCACCCTTACAGTCATTATTTTTCACACACTGACAGTATCACCTTCTTTGAAATGTGAATACCATCTGTCCCTATAACTTACTTTGTCCTCTTTCCTTTAGCAAGTGACTTTCAAATCAATACTCAGTGCTGAAGCTGGTGCTGCTGACATGGCTTTATGTGAAGAGGGTTCTGTAGAGATATCTGCAAATCCCCAGCGTACAGTCCTACTTTAGCATAACCAGCTAAGGAGCAGTGCTTACACACAGAAGATCCTTCACTACGTTCAGTCTGCCTTCACTACCTGGTAACATTTTATCTATTTATCCATCCATCTACCCACCTACCATTTCTGCATCATTACTCACCTTTCCATATTCGTTTTTATTTACTCTTTTGTGCTTGTAAAAATCCCTCCCTATAATCTCTTAACTCATTCACAAATCTTGGAAATTCTTAGGATTGCTTGCTTCTCCGAGCACTTTCACTGTTTAATACCCTTTCCTTCTTTTCGCATACTATTAAGTTACTTTTAGAACAACCACACAGGAAAGGACACTAATGGACTGCTGCAAAATGGCCTGAAGATAAAAAGGGGCTTCCCACCCCCCACCCCAAAAAACATCTGTGATTAACAGTTCGGGAAAATCAATTCATTAAAAGTACTAACTCTACCAGTTTAATGAAGCAGAAAGATAACAGAAAGCAAATATTACATACATCAGACCTGCTGGCTCCGAAAGGCGTACTATTGATGATGTTACTAAACAAACAAGCAGTAAGGAGTAAGGGATTTTTTAAGCAAGAGTAATTCTACTGAATCAGACAAGCAGTGAATAGAATAAGACATTTTGAACATTTTCTACCTCCAAAGCTTGCCATCATCACAGTAGTTATGTGGAGCATCCGTGACTAGCTACAGCTCTTCAGTAACTGTGATGTACTCATGAATTTTTCAACGCAGATTTAAGAGTGCTCTAGTTTCCTTTGTTTGTGTATCCTCCTTGAGCTACCAGTGCTACGCACAAATCCAGTACAAATCACAGCCAAAAAGCAAGAAAACCCATGAGTCTTCTTGTCCTCCGTTGCTAGTAAAGAAACAAACAAAACCCATAAGAACAGTGGCATTCTGTTGATCAAAAGGGATTTCTGCAGATACTCTTCATATGGGATGCTCTTCAAACTGTGATTCCTTTTCCTGAATTGCAGAGATGGAATCTAATTTTCACGGTTTCTCTTTTTCCTCAAGAGACCCTACCTTCAAGCAGACCAAATAGTTACATCAAAAATGTTACTATTTTCCAGATGCGCATATATTGGAGATGACCCAAAAGGATACCTAAGATACCAGCTTCTTCAAAATGCCATTTAAAAAACAGTCAAATGGATCGTGAATTATACAGTGACCTCACCAGTCAGACAAATGAATAATTCCCCACTTAAGGAACTGCACTGGCCTGAAGCCCTCGCAAGCCAGATGATAACCCAAATTGAGGCAGACTCATTCTGAGAAAAGTGGTGAATTTGCATTCATTGAGGCTCAGAGTTGTTAAAACACACTGCTCTACACCGTAGCTCAGTTTTGAGTTAGACTTGTCTCCAATAAATAATCTGCCGTAAGATATGCTTTAGGATATCTAGAACTGAACTAATTCCAGAACGAGCTTGGTAGAGGGAATTAAAGATTTGCAACCTGGGTAACCCCCATGTATGACGCTTTCAGAAAGCCTCACTGCGTGTCCGATTCAAGACAACACAGGCACTTTCTTCAGCTTAGACAGGTCCAAGCAGAAAACAAGAGGTCTTCACGTTACTCAGCAAGCTTATGAAGTTAGCATAGTTTCTGCTATTAGAATATGTCTAAAATACAAATGGCTATATTTTTCCTCACTTTTCAGTGAAGAAAAAAAAAAAGCATCATTACTTTTCCAGTTGCTATCTAGCTGGCTGCACTGCTAGTTAAGAGAATGTTTCAAATTCTCATGCTTATTGGAGCTGTAAAATACCCCTAATCATAAAATATGTTGACTACTGCCGATCTCACTGCAAAACTTTTTAAACAAACTCTGGTATATTGAAACTATTATTACAAATATTCAACAGAATTTACATTTGTTTCATTTATCATCCTCATTTAGCATTAAAAATAACATTTTTCATTTTCATTTGTCATTAAAAATGACAGAAAAGCAGAATAAACCAATGAAAATATGAAAGCAGAACTGCAACTTGCAGTTTTGTGGTGATACTCAATGAAATATAAATGGTAAAATGAGAGTTCTAAAGAAAATCAGTGTTGGCGGGGGTTGCCTATTTTAACAGGTCCTTACTGAGGAAGTTTTGAAAAGCTTTGGAATAGGTACAAGGTTTTTTCCACAGATAATACTACATCAAGCTATACTTAAATCAGAACGTAGGAAGCTAATGCCCAGACATCTTACCACAGCATCGTCGTCTGTAGTCAGATAGCAGAGTTATGCAACAAACCAAAAATTTCAGATTTCCTTAGCTTTCTCATAAAAAAATATTCACCCACTGAAAAAAAAAAACCAACTCTGAAACAATATTTAACTTATTTCTACACCATTCATGCACCTGTATAATATAAAGTTTAATAGGTAATATTTGATGATTATTTTCAATGAAGCTCTATATTTTATTGACTTTAGAACCCACAACAGTATAATCTGGAATAAAAAGACACATCATGGGCCCTTCTAAAGTGTCTGACTGAAAAACGCAAAGTGCATCTCAAGTTGTGCAGCTGTACCAGGCAATAAAAATAAAAGCAAATATAGCCAGGTAAATCTTATTAAAATTTGGGCTTGACTTTTCAGTGCCCTGAAAGAGCACTGTAAATTTCACTGTTCGATTACGGTATCATTTTAAGGGACTGTATTAATAGCTGTGTTGCTTTAAGCTTTCAGAGTCAAGATGAGGATAGCTTTGAAATTTTCTGTACATGTTAGCGCTCCTTAGAATACAAATGAAAGAGATGAGCCCTAAAAATTGCTTTGTTCATGCTGATATGAAAACCTGAGCTTTCTGCTCTGGAGAACAACAGCTAAGAGTTACAAGCTCTCATAAATTTTTGTATGACAGTATTGCATCTTCTAGTATTTTCAGCAGTCCCTTTGGATTACTAAATTTACTAGGTCCACTAGTGCCACTGAAGTATCAAACATCCTTGGAGAATTCTCCATGAGAATCTTAATTACAAGTCCAAGTTTCTGAATATTGAAAACTCTGGAGTCATAAAAAATTGTGATCTTCATGAACCCTCATTTAAATTAGGAAGTTAAATGCAAATTAAATTTTGTAAAGAATGCAGGTCATTAAGATCTTAAAATTGGAGTAAAACAACAATAACAAAAAAGCTCTACTCTACAACAGCAGTACTCCTCTAAGTAGCTAATGAGACCAGTTAATGAAGTAACACGCACTTCCACGAAGGAAGAATGACCGTAGCTTTTCAGAGATTCTCAGCCCAACCCTCGGTCCATCTAAACCACACTACAACTTCACATGGCTAAAATATAAAACTAAACGAAGTATTTAGCAACTAATCAGAAGTTCAGATCTAAGAATATGTCTGTTATGGAGATACCTCATTTGTTCAGAAGTCAGGCAATTTCAAGATAAATCCCTTGAGAAGCTAAATCAGCCCTCATTAAAGACGTAACAAGCATTTAAGTTGCTGAGCTCCTTCCTGTCCCATTACACACCTCAAAAAGGAACCATGAGAAGTACCCCATGGTAGCCACTGAATCTTCATCTGCAGTCCATATTCCTAAAACTCTTACACCGTGCTAAAAGCAACTCAATTTTAAGGCATGAACATCTTGTCTTTTTCCCAGCCTTGAACTCTTTCATTAAAAAGATTTGATAGGGGTATTAAAAAGAACAATAGTCAATAAAAGCACCCAGCAGAGTGTACAGGAAATTGCAATCTACGTATCAGGACTAAAGTCCTAGATATTTAAAATTTTAATTATCATAATTGCCTTGACCTGCCCCCTAAACGCAGGTTTTACCTTCTGTCAGGCCAGAAGCATTCAAACCCACTCACCATCAAGTATCTGTTAAAAGAAGAGCCTCTTGCAAATTAGATTGCCTTCCCTTCCCAAGGATATAATTTTTCAACAGAGCTTCCTAATAAAACAAGCAATTGTTTTGCGCCAGTCCCACACCCATTACAGAAAACACAGTCTGCTGTAAGGCTACCATATACTTTTATATCCTGCATTTAAAAGATTGTTATTCAGTTGTGATTGAGATCAGATACCAAAACCTATGAGCTGTCCTTCCCAGGAATTATTAAGCTACAAATCATCTGTGGTGATGATCTTTGTCCTCATCAACTTTATCTTATTATTTCTCCTTCCTGAATAGCTATTCATTATTTAGCAGTTTTAAACAAAAGTGTATATTAATGTCTCAGCACTGAAATTTTTCTTTTCTAAAGGATGGTTGGGAGAACACTAAGAAATAACAAACAATTCATCCTTTGTCCTCTGACATAATTCTTCAGAGGCCTCAGCTTGCATCACCTTTTGAAGGGGTAAAATATATGAAGGTATATGTTTAATAATGATTTTTTTATCTTTGAGAATATTACCAAAGAAAGTCATTTCAGAAAAAGCAGTTTCTGCCATAGCAGAGGTTAAAAATAGCCACCAAATACTACACAGATGGCTCAACAGATCTCACACACGACTGTGCAGAGACACAGATTAGTCTACCTTTAGGACATTGCTCTTTTTGATAGGCATACCTTTGGATACAAGTAGAAGAACAAAAATTGTGGGGGTGAAGAAGAACAAGATTCTTTTTTCAAAATTCTCCATGTCTTTTTATAACACTACATTGAGCTCTACTGCGGCTTTTGAAAAGTGAGTGTTTCACTCTACATACACAATCTGAAGAAAGAGCAAGACAAAACCATGGCGGTATGTTACAGTGGCAGCCTCCCACCGTGAGCACCTCCTCACTCTGTCAAGAAGGAAAAAAGAAAGGGGGAAAAAAAAACCAAACCCAAACTCTAACAAAAGACAAATCCTTGGGATATAAATGCTTTTTTCTTCCTCTTTTCTCCTCCCTGTTGAAGATTTCTAGACACCCAAGAGACTGGAGAACTTGCTCCTATTCTTTCGAACCTTGTAAAAGCAGCTTTAGTACTGAAACCGCTACTTGTCTTCTCAGCTAGAACAAAGTGCTCAGAGTAGGTAAGAAAACAAAAGGCTCTCTAGCCCATTCTATCTCCCACCTTAGAAGTTATCGCTGTTCAGCAAGTGAGTTTGAATATTATGGTACCTGGCAATAGGTACAGGCTCTGTTTCTAAAAAGGTTAAAATTAATTTCTCTTTGTTTTCAGGAACTATTATCTTTGCTGATTTATATCTTTCCTATACAATTGAGAACACACATGAAAATAATGCCCTTTCAGTCCCCCCAAGGAAATGAAGCTCGGTCTTAACACAAGTGAAGCATACAAGGCACAGCTGTGATAGGCAGTTGGCCATTTCATGAGGATTACCACTGATTCTGTGAAAAAGGGAATTTAGGGCACTGTTTTGTGAGCAGCTAGAAAACAAACAGTGCCTTTAGTCAAAATTTCAGCTACGGTAAGTTAGCAATGACAGTAGCTGAAATGTTAAAGTAGGAATGATATAAAATATCAAATTCCAAAAAACTATACAAAATAACGTGATGCACTCTGCTGCTGAGGGATCAGTGCCAATGAACTTCAGAGTACCAGATTCTCAGTTTCTTTTAAATACCTCATGATTAGATGATGAGTTCTTGATTACAATTTATGTTTGCCTAGTTTATCTGTAGCCTTGTGCCCAATATTTCACGCTGTCCTCCCCCATCCCTAAAAGCTGTAGGCTGAGAAAAACAGGCTGAACTCATTCAGGTAGGTTTAGCACACATCACACTGCACAGGAGATGTTCAGGAAAGCAATACACATACTAGTCAAATGCTGTGCAGGCTCCATCGCTCCGTAAGAGCACCCTCTCTTTTCCAAAGCCTTATGACTGGCAAGGCACCTTAATCAGGATTTCCTCAGGAATAAGGAGAATGACAGTCTACTTCTCAATCAGTAACTGGCAAAAACCACTAGGTTATTATGAAGTTCTATGACTACCCCAAACATACAATTTCATAAATCACATGGCATGGCTTGGTTTCAAGCAACTAAATTTCACCCCTGAACTCGAACATGATGAAGTTAGGTTTTAGTGGGTTTTTTGAAAGATTGTAACGGAACAGCTGAATAGCTCCTGAAGGGCCTTGATGGGGATTCTAGAGTTTGCTAATCATTGCTGTGATAGAAGAAATATTTTCTTATAAAAAACTAAGGATTAACACTGGGGCTCCAGTGTGTCACCTTATGCTTTCATAAACACATCTATGACAGTTGAAGATTTTTTTATACTAATTAATTAACTTTGAACTTGACTAAACTAGTCATTTTACAATTTGAAACAGCCCCACTCATTACTGCACACACGATAAGCATCAAATACAAAATCTCTACAGCAAGGAACTAAATTTATTATGGAATTACCAGAACGGAATAAGTGCTTTGAATTATTTATTTTCCACTAACCTTTCAAAGAGACGAACTTGAATGAGGCAAAATCCAATAAGTGAACCCATGATTTATGTATGAAGCTTACCATATTAAAACATAATTTCTGGCATATTGTACTCTAAGAAAAAAAAGAGTTTGTTAACAATTACAACAATGGGAAGAGTGCTCATAAAGAAAGAAATCTTGGTTTCATCTTGTCTGTCAAAGTAGAATTAGAGAGAACAAAAAATATACTAAAAATAGCAGTTTCAAGATCACCAAAAAAAATAAACAAAGTTTCATATAGGGATTTTTTTTCTATCACAAACACAATAAAGGTTTTATAGCAGTTGTAATCAAAACTGAAAATTTACCTTTGTATTTCTTGACCAGCAAAAGCTTTTGTTTTGCAATTAAAAGCCCCAAGCAACCAACCAGCTAGAAGGACTGACCCGAAGTAGTATTTGTACTCGTAATGCCAGAGCCCCCCGCACAATTACAGCTCTTACTCTTTCTCGGATTTTACGTTTGGATAATAGCACGGTGTGAAGGCTAAAACCAGAAACAGCACCAGCAAACTCCAGAGAGTGAAGGACCTGTCCACAGCGCGCATGCGGACGTGGCTATAATCACCTGTACAACAACTGAGAACAACAAAGCTGCACCGTTTCTCAGGGAGAAAAACTTTCACGCCGAGGGAGCAGCTGGAGAGGCAGGGCCGGGCCGGGCCCGGGGCCCC
>NW_009259597.1:426282-427663 GCF_000687185.1 Egretta garzetta
TTGGGCGGGAAAGTCTGTGTAGCCCCCTCTGAGGGGGAGCGCCGGCCCGAGCCCCGGCATCGCCCGAAAATCCGTCACGGGGCTGGCTTTGTTATTCCTATTGCCTTCCTGTAACGCTTGTCTCTCCCTAAAAGACACCAGGTGTTACTGGTGAGCTAGAGGGAAGCCGAGTATAAGTTACACCTCCTTAACATGGTCATAGATGCATTTACATTTAGGCGTTGCAAGTTAAATTTGTATTTCAGCCCCTCCATCCCTGTCATCACACCATAAACCTGTGTTGCGTCACCAGCTTAATCGTACTGGAGATACCTTTTTACCAAAATATACTAAACTGCACATTCAAGGCCTGTTGTGGCCCATTTCTGTGCTATTTGTATTAGAATTTCCCTTTTCTCCACAGTGGACGCCAAGAGGCTCAATCCAGATAATAAAAGAATCAAATTTATAAGGCTTTAATTTCTTTCCCTGTCTCCCTCCACTCAAGTTATTCTTTCTGGATTCTGAGTCAGTTTCACAACAGTATCATTCAACTCCAGTAGAATGTTTTGGGTTTAATTTTTCTATCACAATAATCTGTTTTTCTGATCCTCCTAAATTCAGTCAGTCCAATATTCCAGCCCGCTTCTAGCAGTAGCTATCTCCTCATCTCCATTTAGGGATACGCATGTTATTTACTCGACAGAAGTGAATTAATCACCTCTTGTAACCACTGCAGCTAGTGGCAAAATCTGTATCATACCTTCAAAGTTTGTGGCTCCATTTGTGTGCTAGAAGATGTACTAAAGATTTCCTGCAACAGTAGAGCAAAGCTAGAACTTTCCCTTAGTTGACTGGGGTTTCTAGTATACCATCTGCTTCAAAAATTACATGATTGCCACACCTTACTACAGGCCAGTCTGTACTACAAAGTTGTACTACTGTGTCTATATCAGTTTAGTTAAACAACCGTGATGGACACATACTTTTCTTTTTTTTAGTATAAGGACTTCTTTCCACTGGAAAACACACTAAATAGCCATATATAAACCAATACATCCATCCAAGGGCTCATATAGGTACACAGAGAAAATAAAAATTGCATCCTAACTGGGGAGGTATTCTCCAGCACTTTTTTCTGGGGTATACCAGGAATTGCTCTTACGTAACACAGCACAGCTGACACATCCAACTGTTACCATAAGGGAAAAAAATAACTTTACCTCCTCAGGAAAGCTGACTAAATTCTGGCTTTGTTTGGAACATTTGCAGAAGGTTTGTTGTCAGTTTAGGAAAAGCTGCAGTAGCTATGATGCTGGGAAGACATTATCCTACCCATTTCTCAGTCTCTGGTGGCTTTCTGCACGCTGGAGGTAATAGATGAGGCATTCCTCTGTCCTGC
>NW_009259597.1:427713-446103 GCF_000687185.1 Egretta garzetta
GACAGCACTATAGATGTTGCATGGCAGAATAAAGCAAGTGGAGACCAGCCAGGCTGGCTCTTGTTGATTAACAAGTGCTGGAAAACCAGGAGCAAGCCAAAAGAGGCAGAATCAAGTACTTGTTGTTTTACTTTCATGCTTTAATGTAGACATTAGAATGGATAAGTAGGGATTAAAACCAAATCTATACCCAGCAGCTGAGAGTCACCAGGGGGAAAAAAAAAAGTATAATACAAACTATAAACTTAGTAGTTAATAATCATATGTAGTCTGCAAATGGCAAGTGTAGTCCTTTCACTGTAATGGTCTCAATCTTTGTAAGGTTCTAGGCCAGAACTCTTTCTCCAACCGACCTTGGCTGACACCTTTGTCTTGCAGATGAAGTAGAAGAGCAGCATACATTCTGCTCCCTTTCTTACCAGAGGAAAACAAAAGAGGACCATTACCTGCTCTCTTAGGATAATGATCTACAAAATGCAGAGGGGAAGAGAACGTGTTGATAAGTAAAATTGCAGGCTGAAGAGGTTATCTCCCACACTCTTGGAAAAGAGGCTGTCAGCTGCCTGGTACTCAGGGCCATCCATCTAATCTCTGGTCCCCAGTCCTCAAAGGGATTTATCCAGTCCCATTAGTGCACAGAACGATGGGGAGAGAAACGCAGGCTAAGGTAGTGTTCAGAAACCCAGCAGAAGAATTAAATTCTGAGGACAGAAATGAGTTCTTTTTCTCCTTGTTTCTTAATAATAAAGCTCTATTTTTAGCAGTAGATAGCACGTATGCATGAAAGTACAGATATGACAGCTGGGGGTAAGGTCTGCAAAGAGAAGAAAAAATATCTCTACAAAGGTGTTTTAAATTAAATCCTTCACACTGTCAACTGACTAAGTTTTATAATTGTAAAATATGATAATATGAGAATCTG
The DNA here is from genome assembly GCF_000687185.1 of Egretta garzetta. NCBI lineage: Eukaryota > Metazoa > Chordata > Aves > Pelecaniformes > Ardeidae > Egretta > Egretta garzetta. The sequence continues at coordinate 428,636 of NW_009259597.1, forward strand.
GAAAGACAATTCTTTGGTAAATAAGGAGAGATTGGTCCGGTTTAACAGTATTGCTAGAGTGCAGACGACAGAACAATTACAAGTTGATGGCTAAGATGCAGGAAATGCATACATTCTTAAGCTCCATATGCACAAGCTAGATTGGCTCTGAAGCTTATTAAAATAAAAATCTACCCTTGCATTCACTGTCTTATGAATATCTTTTGAAATTATTAGTTATATTAAACTAAGTCTCACATTATATCTCTGTAACATTTATTAAACCTTCTCAAATCAAAACTCTGGACTTAGTGAAGAGATTGGGATCAAACAGAACTAGACTTAAACCTTATCTCTCTACAAGTCAACAGAACCAAAATAATGACTCAAAAGCTTAAGGTTGATGTACCTGCATGTCTGACTGAGTTTTCGCTCAGGTTTGTGGTGTTCAGTTTTGACATAAGATTAACTCTGATTTATAGATAGGCGTGCCTTTTTCATGAGATAGAGTCTTTGTCAGGAGAGATTAGAAAGTTTCGTCTTGCTTCATCATGTGATGTGTAGCTCTATGCATATCTGCATTACTTGGGATCTGTAAAATTCTGATAAGAACAGGAAGACTGAGTCTCCAGATTCACTTTCTATCAGGAAGTTGTTTTGCTGGTAAAACAGGCTACAAGACAGATACGTTTTAAATTAAATTTTGTACTTCCATAGTGCTTTTCAGTAAGTCACAGGAAATAGAACCTTAAATTAAAACCTAATTAGCTGTGATAAGTAGCATGTACCAATTATTTCCTTAAGAAATATAGCCATCTCAAAAGTTAATTATAGCCAGTTGTTAAAATATTGCCCAGAAAGAGAACTAAACTTACTCCAAAAGAAACTCATGAGGTTCAGCGAGTGCAAAATTCTGCACCTGGAAAAACTCCATGCATCATTTTAGGCTGAGCAGCAGCTCTGACGGGAAGGACCTGAAGGTTATGGGAAACACCAGCTTGAAGACCAGCCAGCTGTGCACTTGCATCACAAATAAGGCAAAGCTTGGGAGAAACATTGCCAGCAGATCAAAGGGTTATTAATCCCCTTTAGTTGGCATGACTGTAGCTGCACCTGCAATTCTGTGTCTAGCTTTCCCACTTCACATCCTCTCAATTCAGGAAAGGTGTCGGAAAACTGGAGAAGGTCCATAAAAGGAATACCCAAGATGGTCAGGGGTCTACAGTACATAAACTGTAAGAAGTTGAAGAAACTGAGTTTATTTAATCTGAAAAATAAACTAAAGCATTCCAGCAGCCTACAATTACTTGGAAGTCACTTATTAAGATGGCAGTACTAAACTCTTCTTAGTGCTGAACGACCTGATTAGTGACAACAGCCACATATTATGGCATGTGAGATTCAGGTTGAACACTAGGAATAAGTCTTTACAGCACTGGTAATGCACTGTCAGAACAGGTTACCCACAAAGTTGTGAAAGAGCTATCCTTGAAGGTTTTCAAAATTTGCCTTGACCAAGCTATGTCTGACCCAGTTGGGTGATGTCACGGTAAAGCTTCAGAACAGAAGGTTGGATTAGATGACCCTCAACGGTTATAATAGAAGATGCAATAAAAAGCAATTGCAAGGGAGTTGGAACCAGACTAATTCAAGCCAGGAGGTAGACGCACAATTTTGAACTGTTATTAAAACAAACTGTAAAGTTATGTTATTTTTTCATATATGTAATGAAGAATTTTATTTAATATATGCTTATGCAGCTCGTCAAAGCGCAAAGACAATATTAAATGACCATAATACAAATTCAAAATGAAATGTCTCTTCTCAAACGTACCAATTTCTAAAATTCTTGCAAAGTACAATTTCAAAATGATTTTTGAGATCAGGCGATTCCTCAGTCTAAAATGTCACCTGAGGGCACTAAATGTTTAGAGCAGCACCCAAAATTATTAATGTTCTAACAATTTTTATGTAATATATTTGAATAGTATGAAAAAATAGTGTTTACAGAATTGTTGAGTCTCTTTCAAGGAGGGCAGTTCTGTACTATTTAAAGCTCTACAATGCAAAATTCATCTTGTTCAATATTTGCAGTAAAATTCTTGCAAATGTTCTGATCTTACTGAAGACAACACGAATTTTGCCATAGACAGTAGAGTGATGAGGAGGTCCTACATTAGTTCTGATAAAGCTGTCAGTCACTATGGAGAAGGTCTAGAAAGCAGATTATGGAGCATGCTAAAGCATATGGTAGATTAAGTAAAAAATTGAACATTTCTCTAAAGATTTTACTTTGTGTTGCTAAGACACTAACCCTTGAAATTTCACTGATTTCCATATTTTAATATTTCATTTCTATGGTAATTTAAGAGACTTTTTCTCTCTGGCTAGATAGAGTTTTCTTATACCAATTGAACTGACTGTGTTTTCTGAATGACATAAAATGTTTGGGCCTTGCTTCTCTAGCTCAGTAATTGCATGCTTATTTTTAAGCTTGTGTTTTATAGATTCAATACATCCTAATAATTTCCCTGAATAAAGTTACTTTTCAGTTTTGGCTGTAACTTATCCAGCTAACATGAGAAACAGAAAGAAACTTACAGTTCATATGCTTAGGAAAATCTGATTTCTTTCAGTGAAGCACCTCAGTTCTGTTCTAAAATATTTGGGTCAAAATGCCAAACTAGAATTTTAAGGAGTTCAGCATTCTTGTGCCTGGTATACACTGGAATCCTTGGAACTGAGCTATACAGAAGTGAAAAGATGGTGAAATGTCAGTTTGCTAAAAAAATCCTTCTATAATAATGCAAAGCCCTCATGTCAAGAAACAGGTGAAGAGGGAAAAACAGAATTATAATAGCAGCATCCAATATACGCACCTATCCAAATTTCCCAGGTATGCAACCTTCTACAAAGTCATATTTTTCTTTCCTATTATACATCTCAGTTTTCTTATTTCTCATTTTATCTGAAGCAAGCAGTGAGAAAGATTATTGTTATCCAGCTCCGCAGTACCAGGTACCAAACCGCTGCAATATATTTCTATTTCTGATTAGCAGCCTAATTTGTCAAGTAAAGAAGAAAATAATCAGATAGACTAAAAAAAAAAAATCACTATCAGTGATGAAGTTATCTGTCATTTAATTTGTTTCCACTGCATAGACCTATTCTGCAAAACTGTACATCTTTTCTTTAGCACCGTGTTCTCAGCACAGGAGCCTCAGGAGTGTCAATAGCAGAAACTTTTAGAAACAAGATGTTAACATAATCTTTAGCTGTATAGTCTAAATTTACAGTAAAAAAAAAATATCATTTAGGCATGCAATCCTAGATTTACTATTGATTTACTATCAGCTCCTTAATTTAGAGATTAACCTTTTATTACTGTTTAGTGCATTTCTGACAGCCAAGCCTTTCATCAACTACAAGCTGGTTCTGTTTAGAACCTGTTAGTTCTTACTATTTGGATTTCTTCGGCCACATACCTGGTCTTTTTCCAAAATACAATTTTTTACATCCTCCCTCCCCCCGCAAAAAAAAAAGCCAAGAAAAGACATGTTACAAACTTTTAAAAGGAGCATCAAGAAAAGGTGAAACAGGGGAGGAATGAGCACAGTTTCCAAGCATGGCCAGGCACTTGCTATATAAAACCTCTACCTGCATGTCATTTGGCTATTTCCACTCACATTGAGATGGAAACAGTATGGCAACGTTATGCGAGCTTGACATGTTACCTGTGGACAGAAGTGAAATTAATTGATACTGTTCATTCAGCCTTTCCTGCTACACATTTCTTTACAGAACTCAGAACAGCAAAGTCCAAGTCCTCAGCTGAAAGTCCTAGGATTACAGTAATACAAACAAGATAGTTTGACAAAAACATTAGGATATCCTCTTGACAGGAGGTAGCACAGAAATGTAATGCCACTGCACAGCAATATCAGACTTTTCCTTTCCAACTTGTGTAAAACACTGAAGTTCAGATGCGGTGATTTTACTTTTAAATTTGTCTCACAGCATGCCTGCATTCCTTGTCGGCCAACCTGCCATCCTCCAGAGCAAAAGGAACTACCGAGAATTTCTTCAAAGATGCCTATTTCTTCATTGCAGCCCCATCAATCAAATCATAACAGGGTGTTTCGATTAGCATCTTCACAGAAATTTCTCTTTTCACTATCATGCTCACATGCAACTTTGGCCTTACACCCTGTTGCATGACCAGACTCCTTCATGGCTGCATAACCCCATGCTGGGTACTAAGTCCTTCTTCCAGCTCTCCACTAGAAGTATGGCATGTACTTTCTCTGACAGCAGCATCTAAGAGTGGATTGATGCCAAACGTGTGAGCTGCAAGCCCACGCACATATTTACCATGCATCAATCACCTCCCCATCATTTTGGAAGAAACATACTGAGGTGGGTTATCCCATCCCACAGACTTCTGCATTCCACCACCGCAGATCTTGCCTGCTTGGCTATACCAGGTGAACTCCCACAATACTCATGCCTCCTAACATTAATGCTGTAGACAATGTTTTGCAGAGAAATTAGCATGGTGCCATCTGGCCCAGCCGTCCTATATTCTGACCTGGGAAGAACTATACTATTACACAACAAGAAGATAAGCAATAGTAATGTTGCAGATGCTTTTTTTTGTAAAATTGATCTCTCTGAGTGTCCTTAAGATCACATCAAAGTGCAATAATGTGGGCTTTAAAAAAAAAAAAAAGCTTTTTTTCTTTTTATTATAGGGCAAAAGTACAGTGCTTTGTTCCATAACTGAGTATTTTATGTAGATTTTCAAAATACCTAAGTCTGATGGAAAAGTGGGATAAGATTTTCAAACGTACTATATTTGTGACCACAAATTTCTTTTGGTTTGGTCATGATTTATCAACACCTCCAAAACTTTCAAATAATAAAAAAAGCTTCTGTATTTCTGCTTTAAAGAGTCACAAAGAAAAAACGTTTCAGAATTTAAATACTATCTTGTTGAATTTGCAACCCAGAAAGTCAAAGTAATGCAGTAGTGCATGATACGTGAGGAAAAAATTAGACATCAGGAAGTGGATGATGGGAGAGGAGCACTTTCCTTGTCTACAGACACCACGCTAATTTAATGGCACTGTCGTAGGCTCCCTATGAGCTAAAAGGACTCGAGTCACATCAGCTGTGAACGTTCTCAAGGATTTATTTTAAAAGATATCTAGATTACACTCTGTTCCTATGCACACACAGATAGTCTATTAGTCTGTAAAAACATGGCTTACCCTCAGATGATATATTTACTCCTACGCCTCTTACATGAGCCAAGTGAACTCACTGCAGACAGGATATCTGTATGTTACGCGGATCCTGGACAAACAGTAATTACATGCCAAGTGCTTTAAAAAGAATTGTCTCTTGGAACATGTAGTGTGCACTGTTAAAGAATAATAAACAGGGGTGTGAATGCTGGGGCTTGTGGACTACTCACCAGACATACCTGCAAAACCAGAATGTAAGTCAGAGTTAACCAATAAACGAGATTTCTTTTTGTTTTTCCTCTTCCTCCCCCTTTCCCAGGAAAGGGGAAACTTCCATTTCAGGCAGTGTTGTATTTGTCTAGTCTTCTTATCCTGAATCTTTTGCATTTAAAAGATGTCATACATTGAAAAAATGAGTTGTGTGTGGCCACAGAAACAATACAAAAATGCAGGCTGCTTCATATACCTTTAGGTATAATTTTCTAAGATACTGCAGTGAGATGAAGCTTTTCTTATCTGAAGAGATTATTACTAGCTTAACTTTCTCTTTTTTCCTCTTCTTTTAAATGGGGAAGTTGTGAAAGTGTGCAAGTATCAGTACAAAGGACAATTATTTTTTTTCCTGAAAGAAAAACGGCATTTTTCTTTTTGTTTTTACAGTAGATGGATGGGCATAAAGCATTTTTAACATATTTTTCTTCAGACAAAGCAAATAGCAAGCAAAAAGTTTATTCTGCCTCCCTTCCTCTCCCTTTTTCCCTATGAAGTATCCATGCAAGAAGCACGGCATACTTCAATTCACTGTGGGGTGAGAACATGAAGGAATGCATACAGGTACCATCCATATGTCTCTCTCTGGTCTATAGACTTCATATAGGATGTAAAGCAGGAAAGGCATTCCCGCACGCTCCCGGAGGCTGGAAAGGGGACCAGCTCGCTGCCAGGACCCACCCTGGGGAGTGGGGACTTTCCAGTTCCACCCGACTTCAACAGAGAAATCGGGCTAATGGATGCTTTTTTCCCAAACCCACTTTCTACAGTTTGGATTGCTAAACCTATTAGGAAATTTGTTACTGGTTTGTTTTATAGTTAGTAGGTTTTGGGGTGGGATTGGGCTGATGGAGAAATATAAAAGTGTCCAAGAGGTTTGGAGTTCAAGGTCAGGATGAAAGTTCGTAAGGCTTTTGTCTGTATTTCGTTAGGAATGGTTCATTTAACACAAATGACAATATTAGAATGATACACATAAAAAGAGCTATGGAAAAACAGAATCTATCATCTGTTTAAATTCAGGCCAAGTTTTCCATCTTACTTCATCCCACTGGCTATGTTCATTTATGCTACCTTGCAGACCTGAATTAACAGAAAGCTGGAAGCACCATATATAATATCTTCAATTTAAGTATAACAGGTTATTTACCTTAAAGTTGGTATGACAATATTTACCTTAAAGTTGGTAGGACAATTTAGGACTCTGTATTTCCAAGTCCATTTTTAAAAGGCTTTCGCATGAAATAAATTTAATAGGTATTCAATACCTGATTCTAAGCAACCTGAAAAAAGGCTCATTATCTTCAGTCCAAGTGGAATTGCACACTGTGGAATTGCGTTTATTTTACTTAATACGATGGTTGTAAATTAAGGTAATAATAGCGTATGCACAGATGCAGCTTTCCAAGTCTACTTTTTCCATTTGTATTAGGTAGGTTCCTAGCCATTCAAAATCTTCAGAAAAAGCAATATTTCTGTAATGTAAATATTCATTATTATTGTGTTAATATAGAATTATACTGATTAATTACACAATGCTTTGTTGTTTTAATAAGTTATCCATGCCAGCTACTCTGAAAATGTATTCTTGTAAATTAAAACCTTTTTTTTAAATGCTCACCTGTAAGACAGTAGCAGTTTTGATCTCGAATTATTTGCATGCATTTTATTTATCAAAACGCTATATATTTGGTAGTGTATGATGAGGTGTTAGTAATCGCTTCTATTTCCATGATTGCCACAAAAAGAAAATAGGAAAAAAAATCAGTACATACCTACTTCTTGCTTGTATATAGTGTTTTGATTTCACAGTACCTCACAACAGCCTGTTCAGTGGTGTTCAACGGTTTGTACTGCTCTTTAAGCGAGCGTTGTTCCTGACTATCACTGCTGCAGAAGTAACATGAACTGACTGACTGTACTGTATCTTATCTCAGCATCATTTAGAACTACACAGATGAAGTAAGCTGTCAAAAGCAGAAAAATATTTGTCAGTCTCAATGCATCCAAGGCAAAATCCGCAAATTGTTTTCACATACTCATTTTAACTTCTTGTTTTTAAAACGTTTACAAGAGCTTTGCACTTAAAATCAAATAGATACCATTCCCCTCCACGAACTGAAAAGAGGAGCTACATAGCACTTTTGTATGTCATCCAAATCCGAGGACTGCAGTTTCTCAAGATGAACGTGCCAGTTCACCTCAGTCTGTCGCATGCTTCGTGTTTCACTGTTTATCTCAAAAGCACGTGCTGTCAGTGCTGCAGAGGCCCTTGATGGCTGCGTGGTGCGCACTAGAGGTTTAACAATAGTGGCAAAACATTTGTTTAAAATGATCATTGAAGCGTTCTTCTCTCCTTTATTCCTTTAGAAGTGTGAAGATACCACATTCTAGTAAGACTGTATGAGTGGCACAGTTGCAAGTCTAGACTGTGTCGCTTGAACCAGATCCTTCGGTTCCCCAAAACAGCATAGCAGAATAGTCAAGGATAGGTCCCCAATACAGCACATGTAGAAAAAAGGGGTGTAACCTGGCAAACGTACCGCTTGCCCCCAGCCCACAGGCACATGGGAAAAGCCAGTAGGTAGGGAGGTTTCAGCCATTCTACCATCTATTTTAGGCTTCAGAGAAGCATCATCATATTTTTAACTACTTCAGAAAATTGTTTTGCCAGATCACTGGCAAAACCTAAGTTTCTAGCTCACTTAAGGCATGTAAACCTGTGCCACTGAAGCAAGACATTCTGGAACCTAAGCTGGCAAATGGTGAGGTGCTTATGGAGAAGAAGCATGCTCGCTACAAACCGAACATTTTAAGGGAGGTAGGGCATGTTATCAGCAGTTTTAGCTTTAAACAAATATTATCCCAAATGAAAACCCCCGTGTTTTTCTACATTTCTGCTGTTAACTGTCTTATGAGTCAAAGAAAGCTCAATTCAATATCAGGTGAGAATTTTACCTGAGAAACTTTTATGGCTGCAAACCCCACAATCAGTAACAGCCTAGAGGAATCCATGGGGTTCTGAAAACCATCAGCTCAGCTTGGATAGCTCAGGCTGCCTCTGCAAATTGTCAGCAAGTTGAGCTCTGTGTGTCTGTATCTATATGTATACACACATTTACACAAATATATACATACAAATATACATATGCATATTTCTCACTGCTTTTTCCAGGAAAAGAGTCATGCTAGCACAGCGGGTTTTAGCACACTGCACGGTGGAGTGCTGCGGGGGATTGTGCAGGGGGTGAAGGTTCTCTGGGGAAAGGCAGGTGGAGGTGGGGAAAGGAGAAGGGTGAAAATAATTTTTAGAGCTCCCCAAAAGTCATGCTTATTTTTCTGATCACTCTTTGCCAGTTCTCCATCTCCAAGTATAACACTTTTTGAGTCATGTAGAAGTAGCTGAGACAAAAACATACTTTTAAAATATATATACATATGTGTGTATATGTATATATATAAAAAGAAGAGTGTGTGTGTATGAGACATTTGTCAGCACTCCAGGCAATCATTCTGTTTATACTAACTGGTGTTGTAATGGCAATGAACAAGGAAAACCATAAATTTTGTGTTTAGTAGTTGATTGGCAAAAGGCAGCAAAAAAGATCTCAAGAAAATGGGTGAGCCTGGTAACCCATGTTATTCCTGCTTTTTAGTGCACTGTATCCTAACCAACAAATTTGTTGCCCGATATTTATGGAACAGAGTTTGTAACAGCATCCAGTGCCATATTTTCAAATGTAAATGTAGCTTCTGAATAAAAGATGGTTCCCATCTCATGACTAAATGCATATGGCAGCGGTGCTGCCAGTCGCATCACGGTGACGGAGCTATAAGGAGAAGGTTGCCAGAGCTGCTCCCTCCACCGCAGCCAGCTTCCGCCTGATGTTGAACAGCGCGGAGCAGCAGGATGCTCCAGTGATGCGGTGCTGTGCACCAGCGCTCTGCGTGCCAGGCAGAATAAACCACCCCATCCCAGCCAATGGCTGGAATAGCTTCATTGCCTATATTTTTTTCTCATCCCCAGCTGTAATGACTCACAGCAACAAGGGCGTATTAAGAAACATAAGCCTTATTATTTATTTATTTATTTTAAATTAATTGAAAACACTATTCAAAGTTACCCATGGCTATTTTTAGTTGTATTTGCATTGCAACAGTGACACCCACTGGCCTATGTGAAGAGTGCCAGGTTATTTTCTGCTGAATAGGACTTGGTTATTAAACTCATAGGGACTTTTAGATACCTAAACTGATTTATTTAGGATTAAAGTAAATAAAATTGTTCAATGTCTAGTGAACCATGGAATACTTTAGAGGTTATGGTACTGTAGCACCAAACATTTTATATTAAGCCTAGCCTACTCAGGTAGGGAGACAAAACCAAGATAAGACTAAAAAGTAGAATTAAATCAAACATAGCAGCAAAGGAAAAATAGTCTGAAAGGAAATATTAATTACAAAAAAAAATAGAAAACCAGTAATGATGATCAGACACTTGTTTATTCTGAGGACATCTGCTTTTCAGTCATTCAGTCTCCATGAAAATAAAAATGTAGGATTTCTTGGCATATTCGAATTGAACTCAATTCTGGATGTTGCAAAAAAGAGATTCCCTTTTTACAAGGGCAAATTTACACCAGTGATAAAGATAGTATCATAACCATATAATAATACTAGCACATAAAAATATAGTAACACCAGCATGATAAGCAACAGCAAGAACAAATCACATATCTGTAGTAGAGGGGGTGAGGAGCAGAGGAAATACACCCCGTTAGAGATCGGCTGACACTTTAAGCTTAGGAGGTTGCAAGATAACCACCCTCCATGAAAGTCAGAAGTACATTGTATGAGAAATCAGGCACAAGTAAAACTCAGAAGAAAGATTATAGATGCATTTCCTGTCTCCTGATGGCTCATGGAAGAATTAAATGGAAAAGGAGCAAAAAAAAGAAAATGTGCATAAGCCCCAATATATAGATGCATTCATGTTCTGAACAAAATGTTGAAAAACCGAATAAGCCTAAGAGAACTAATCTAACTTCACTACTAGCATTGTCAAGAACGGTTAAACCAGGTTAAAGTTTTACATTGTTCCTTTAAAAATTATGGCTCTGGCATCTTTTTTTTTAATCTTTTTTTTTTTCCCCCAAAGAAAAATCACAGCATACTCTCTGTAAACTGTCTATCCTGTTAGGAATGTACACAAACAAAGACATTTCCCTATTGCTACAAACTTTGTGTGTCTGGACCTCTTCCCTGGACTTAAAAGGAAGGACCACCCTGGTGACATGTGGCAGAAAAAATGGTAATAACATAAATCAGTTAATCTTGGTGTTGATGAATTGTTCTGCAGGAAAGGAGTCGCAACGGGGAAACTGTTTATGCTGTGAAAAGGAGCCTGTGTTCACAGAAAAGAGCAGGAGACGGGAACGGGAGGTAAACCAGGAATGTGGGCTTGGGCGGTTGAACTTTTTTCTGACTTTCATTTCTGTCCTTCTGTCAGTACTGGAAGAATAAAATGTGCAGAACAATGCTCAAGTAGGGTGGGAGGAAAATGCTCACCAATATCTCCCTGCAGCAGCTGTTTGTCTGAATACGAGGCACTTGTCATTTTTATGCCATCGCTTTTGTCTGGGATTCGGATTTTGGGAGAGGCATCAGGAAGAGGAAGCATGCTGCTACTTCCCGGAGCGCCTCAGATTTATTTCAGATAAACCAGTTAATTATTTGTCTGAGTTATTTGTGTCATGGGGGCCTCCTCTCAGTGTAAACAGACTCGAACATGAGTGATAAAAATTAAAAAAATTAACCTGTTCAGAGAACAGCTGACAGCTACTGTTCTGCCTCCTTTGCAGGGGATAGCTCACACTGCCTCTGTGCTCCTGCAGCTTTATCAACCCAGCACCTGGAGCATTTCACACACAGAGATGTATTTATTCACAAAACCAGGTTAAGACACAGGACTCGGAGCAGCCTGTGAAGTATGTTGATGAAGCCTCCCTTAGAAGCCTGGGAGGAGAGGACTACACGGATGCCAGAGGCAGCACAACAATAACATGGATACGGATTTTCCCATCGCTTGATGGGCTGGAATAAGACCATTGCTTGCAGAAGGCAGGGGCTGGTAAGAGCTACTCTACCCTCCACAAAGGAGCTCTGCTTCTGTTCCCTTGTCTGACCTCATACAAAAAATACCGAACCATTCGCTGTTATTCAATCTTGTTTTTGAACCACAGCTTTATATTTTGAAAGAAATACCAGTAGGTGAAAATCTCAGCTTTTTTTTTTTCCTAAACAGAAGTTACTGAAACGAGGAATCGCAACCCAGAGTGATGAAAATAATCCGGTTACAAGTAATTGCAAGGAACAACTTAAAAAACGCATACCACCATAATCCACGAGGTTTGTTCTCTAGTGCTAAGTTCATCCCTGTTTTAACAAGCAGTAGAGTGAGGGAGAGACAAGATATTAAGGCTCTTATAATTTCATTTCTATGCCTGCCTTGCCTTGGACCCATCTGTCTGTGCCCTACCCACACTGGGCATTCAGTTCTAGGTTTTCCTCCCCTTTTCCCTGGTTATTAATGGAGCTGCATCTACCAGCACCAAACAGCCATGAGTCTCACAATAGATACTCTTATAGAAAGTATAAGAAATAATTCAAATCTCTGCTCTCCCCAAGCCCATTTCACACCAATTAAATATTTATGTGACCACAGGAGAAGGTATTTGATGGCATGTGATTTCAGCTGGGTGAAAATCGCTGCTATGATAAATACTTAATAATTTATACAAACCAGTGCCTCCTAGAACAGCTTTGGTAAGAGAAGAAGGAAACATCTGGTGGATAGGAGACACCTGGAATTTGGGGCATTTACACTCTGCTATGTGCTCTGAGGCACAGCACTCAATGAATCTTTTAAGATCACGGTGTTGTCCCCCCTGCTATCACAGACAACTACGACAGCGTCCACATTTTTCTTTTCCTGGCCCATGACCTACCCAGCTGCTTTGCTGAAGCGGGAACGCTGCTGCATACATGCTAAATGCATTAAAAATGTTTCCTGAGGAGCTGTGCTCGGCATGAGTTATGTTCAGCTGAGGGGCTGTGTAAACATGCTGACAGCACCAGGCTCCAGCAGTAAAATAGGAGTGGGGTTGCCCACTTGCAGGGCTGGGGTTGATCTGGGTACGTCTGCTCACAGAACTGGAAACTAGGGCAGGAACTCGGCTGGATTCAGGCCACAGGTGGTACTGAGAAGATCAGCAAAGTCTGAAAGGAGGTTAACTTCCATTTTCAATTGTTATCTACAATAGTTTTGCAAAAAATTCCCTTACATCTGCCCGATACCATTTTTTCCTGTAAGCATCTACCAAAAGACAGACATGTTTGGAGAGTAAAATAAAGGGAAACTGCCTGAATATCATCTGTAATTACTAGCACAAGTTGGTGACACACTCACTAACACACAAACATGTGCAAGCCCCTTATATCCTGTAAGTCTGAGGAAATGAGGCAGATTTCAAACAGGTTATAACTTACAAAGGTGAAATAAAAAAAAAATAGGATGTGGAAACCATATGACATTGAATATAAAGCAGTGTGAAGAAGAAATTAAATACTTAGGAAAATAGATTTGAAAGCAAAATGTATATTTATATATATAAAAATGAAAGGCAGGTAAGATTATTTTTTTTTAGAGACCATATTGTCCTCTATATGCTGCTTAATATTTTGAATGATTGGAAAACTTGGTGTAATCTGACTCTTGAAACAAAGCCATTGGCAAGCAGCCTCTTCCTTTGTGAAGAACGCATTAAGTTTAAACTCTTTTGAAAGATTGCGGCAATAAAAAAGGAAAAAGGAGTTTTCATAAATTATGGTTTCATAAGCTCAAACCTGACATATAAGGAGGACAATAAGGAAAAGTTGGAGTAGGGGCAAATGCATATAACTGAGGTTATATGGAACTACTTGAGCAGCTACACTGCCAGTATCTACAGGAAAAAAAAATTGTCAGACCCAAACTAAAAAGGGATTATGTACAACTTAATTAGTGAAAGTCACTGGTAGCAGACAACTGGAATCATGTTCTTAGGCCTGGGGGACTGTACAGTAACAAAGGTTTGTCTTTTATTTCACTGCAGAAATCAATGAATGGTAATGAAAGTGAGAGAAAGAAAAATTACATTATGGGTCTAAAAACTAATTCTGTAAATACATACAGTACTGGAGAATACTACTCTTTTCCCTTACAAATTTTCTGTGATGCTAAATCAGTCATTTAAACCAACCTTCTATGCTGTTCCTAAAAGTAACATAAGATCGAATTCTATTTTCCAGTTTCCAAAATGAAATATTTCACTTTTATCACAGCATAGATACTTTCCAATACAGTAGCTTTCCTGCACTCCACGTTCCCTCATCCAGAAATAACAGGCAATTCTTCTGAAAGGTAGCTAATCCAGAGGTTTCTTTTCCTGGTATGTTCTGATATACAACCACACCACCTCTAAGTCCTTAAAAGGTCATGAAATTTATAGAACCAGTATGTAAAAATAATAAAAAGATGTAACATTTAAATTGTCCCTTTTGGTTTCTGCCCATCCTATTTTTTACACATTTTAAACCAGTTATTTCTACAGCTGGTCCCAAACACTGGATCTTTCAGACTGTCGTTAGTGGGAGGAAAACAGAGTTAGGAAATGCAAAACCAGTTCAGGGTCCACTAGGAACTCTCAAAAAATTAACCACCTCAAAAGTAGTTAGTTTTTGAGAGATCTCTAAAGGTCTGCCAAATCACAAAACATCCTCTACAGATGTTTTTTTCCCTACTCTTGAGTACACAAAATTTTTCAAAAAGGAGAAACAAAAGCCTCAGTCTTGTAATCCTGGGGTATGGATTGACTCACCGTATGGATCAATCCCACTTAAAAAGTCAGCTCAAAGGAAAAAGAAAGAACAGATGGCTATCTGTAATAAATACAGACACTTCCATGGAGAGCGGCTAGGAGATTTTTTTTTAAGCTTTCCACATGAAGATTTTACTTGTACAAAACTATTTGAAAAGGGGTTTCAAATAACAGAGTCTTTTAGCGATATTTTGCAGTAATTTACACCAAGACAAATTAATATCATGGTTTATGCTGTCAGTGAAAACAGTCAGAGAGAAAACTGAGTAACCCCCAGATATCATCAATGGACATTTTTCAGGACTATATATGTATATGTATATGTACATGTGTGTGTGTGCACAGCATATACATTTACAAATCTAACATTAGAAAAATGTTTGGAAATAAATTAACCCCACTCCTAATACTGAGCATCCTGCCCAGCGGCCCAAAGGGCGCCAGACCCTCTCCTCCCCCCCGCCTCGGGGCTCTGCACAGAGGAGACGGCAGCTCCCCAGGGGCTGAGGAAGAAGGGCCCACGCAACCCCTGGCAGCCAGCAATTCTATGGAACAGTGGGCGGGGGGGTCCCCAAGGCCCCCCAACCCTCCTGAAACAGCCTTGCCGCCATCTTGTCCAGGGCAGCCCAGGCACAGGCTGAGGAGGGGACTGTAGCCCAGGCACACAAGGGGAGGTGGAGGGCAGCCCCCATGCCCAGGCAGCAGAGGAGCACCTGGAGCGATCCCCAGGAAAGGGGCCCTCAGCCTCCCCAGTCCTCATCCTTCTCCCACATGAGGCCATCTTTCAGGCCTCAGGCCCCCCAACTCCCAGCACTGCCATATTTGGCCATGTGCACAGCCATCACAGTGGCCTCCTGATGTCACGAGCTACCTCACCACCATTTGTTCCAGACCTTATAAATACAGGGACCCCGGCAGCTGGCCCGCAGTTTGCTGAGGTTCGAGGTCCTTGGATTCCAAGAACAATTGGAAGCAAGGGGTCCCGCAGCGGCAAAGCAAGTGGCTGGCCCCCTTTGGCCGGGAAGGCAGAGAAGCGACTGCAGGAGAGGCAGAGAACGACGAGGCAGTGTCGGGGGGGGGGGGGGGCACCATCAGCCATGTTAGCGACAGCCGTCGCTCATGTGGCTGATGGTGTGGAGCCCACGGAGGTGGATCCACCAGAAGACCAAGAAGAACCCATGGAAGCAGATCCACCTCCAGCATGGCTCCCCTGCCACCACTACACCGGGCCAGGGCTCCCCTCCATGACACCATCAACATGGTGACATAGGAGTGCCCAGCCAGCGCCATACCATCAGCCCAGCCTCCACACCTGGCATTAGCTGGGAGGCCCAGCCTCCATGCCTAGCAGTCCTGCAGGCCCACCTCCCCACATCAACAATTATTTTGTTGATTGCCACGGGTGGTGTGAGTCCTTCTTTCCCATCCCCCCCCCCACTCCGGAAGAGGTGCCATCTCCTCTGCTCTGAGCCTCAAGAAAAGGGGATGAGACAACCTGGCTTCTGGCAAGCTGCTGTGCCGGGGCAACAGGGGTTGTCCCTCAGAGGGCCACCAAGGTCCCTTGGGCCTGGAGGTGGGGTTTCTTCAGTCTGAGGATGAGAAGGTTGCCCGATGGTTGGTGGACTATGAAGCCAGACTCTCTGTGGTGGTGCATGAATAATAGCAACAGATCAAGCAAAGAAGTTAGACTGCAATTTTGCCAGGAAGAAGGACCAGCATTATGGTCCCTTCTAGCTGCTTCATTAGGTGTTCTTTTCAAAGTTGGTCAAGAAACTATTTAAAAAAAAATGCAAAACAATAAAGCAAGGAAATAACAGTAAAAATGCTTTCCTCCTCTCTTATTTGGTAGTTTTTAATAGAACCTTTAGGGATAGGACAAGAGGTAATGGTTTTAAACTGAAAGAGGGTAGATTCAGACTAGATATAAGGAAGGCATTTTTTACAAAATGAGGATGATGAAACACCGGAACAGGCTCTGAGCAACCTGATCTGGTTGAAGATGTCCCTGCTTGCTGCAGGGGGGTTGGACTAGATGACCTCTAAAGGTCCCTTCCAATCCAAAGAAAAGCTTTCTGTCATTCTATGATTAGCCCTGGGGCTTGGGAGGTACTAGAAGTGTACTGAACAGCTCGTTTGAATCCATGCATATCTTTGTTTAACAACATCCATGGGTAACCACTATGAACCAGCTGTATTCCTGGATCACCAGGGTGTATCTTGAGTGTGTTTAGAGGAAGAAAAAAAAAAAAAAAAAAAAAAAAAGAAAAACATCTTGCCCTACACACTCAGATCGGGTTTGGGTTTGTTGTTCCATGGGTGTCTGCCTTTGAGACACCTCTCTGCGTTTTGTTTTGGCTGGTGGTTTTTCCAGTTTGTAACTGTAGCCTGATGTTTAAAATGCTTTATTTACAAAGAATTCCTACTACAAAAAATTAATTCATAGTAAAGGAAGAGAGAAAATAGAGAAACATATTGGGTTTTGTAGGCCAACTTTTTTTTTTGTTTTTGTTTCAACAGTCTGGACTCTCTCAGCACAGGCTTTCTCTTTTAATCATGTCAGTACTCTGACCTCTCTCTATGAGCAGGGCTTGTGTTTTCCTCACTGGGAATCCCTGCTGCACCTCTACAACACCTGGGAGCTGATATGCACCTCATTTTATTTAGAGAATACTTTTATACCAAAGACAGCTGTTAAAGGACTGCCTTCATTCAACATCATCTGTCCATCCCTCTGCCCCCGGAACAACGCGCTCTGTTTAAACACTCCTAAAAGCCACATGAGTGGAGAGGCTGAGCCCAAAGGATGGGATTACGGAGAATTCTGGTTATTCTGTAGAAATAGTCAGGCTGGACAGATAGATAATGCTGCATGACATGCGAAGCATACAGCCCTTGTTACCTGCCAGTGGTCTGAGATACCCACATACCATGGCTGTTACAGACATAGTCCAGCCCATTGCCAGGAGAAACAAGGATGCCGTCCCAGGGCTACAGCAGCCAACAAATATGGATGCACAGAGTTTTACCTGTCTGTACAAAAATATGTGCGTACGAT
>NW_009259597.1:446141-452115 GCF_000687185.1 Egretta garzetta
GTTCACTGTTTTCATCTGCATTTGGCAAATTTGTGCATTTGGTTTTGTGCAAGATGTTGTAAAAGCATGAAAGTGGTGTTATTTATAAAATACAAGGTAGAGTTTTTAAACAGCTGTTTTCACACATAAGAGAGCTAAAATGTAATAAATGGTTATCAGTAACAAAGTCCATGCTCCAACATGTATTAACCTTAAAACTCTACAGACTGCATGCAACTTATCTTGTGCTAAGGACAGCTCAACTCCTGACAACACCAATTGAGTCGCTGTTTATGCACGTTGTACTCATTACACCCACAAACCAGGGCTACAGATGAACATTTTTATTGGCCTTTCAGTAGCCAGTGTTTCTGTACTGAGTAGCTTGACCAGGCCTTGATACAGCATTGAATACAAAGACGCACACAAAATTTATTGTTCGATAAAGACAGCCTGCTGTATTAATGCGGACCCTCACTACAATAGTGGGAGGCTTTTGTAAATCCTGACGCTGTGATGTGGAGCAAGGATTGCCAACCTCAGTTGTCCCCCAAGGGTGGCCTAACCAGCAGGCTATCAGCTGGTGTCGATCAGTATGTCCTTTGGAGCTGTTTTGCTTGGCATTGGGAATTAAATTCTCCTTCTATCAGCAAGAGAAATACCAAGCAATTAATTTGTGTGTGACATACTAACTCCTAAGTCCAGTCTGGCTTTTGACCTCTGTGTCCTCCACCATCCCATGGTCCTTACTTAAAGGTAATTTTTGGCAGACAAGTATAAGTCCAGAATTCCTTCTCAGGTGACTTAACATAAGCAGCTACAGAATTCAGCTGTGTCCTGTGAGTTAGTCTGGTGGGCCAACACAGTCTCTACAGACGCACCAAGCACACGTTGCACTGGAGCGTGAGACAAGAAGTAATTCTATCACAGCACTAGTGAAAAATCAAAACAAAATGAAAAACCAATGGGTTTTACCCTGATAATGCAGAGACCAGTTATTAGGACTCCTTTTAATACCTGTAGCAGAGCTAAAAGCTTCATATTTCTTTGCAGCATCAACAGGAGAAAGATCCTAGTACAGGTTGACTGTGTGGTGTCAAAGAGTCTCAACAGCTCAGTCCTGAGGCTTAAGTCACCTTGGTAGTCCCACCCCAGGTACCAGTAAGTGCACTCTGAACGTTGCCAGCAATACCTCTTCATACAGCAGCTTACCAGCAACCATCAAACCCATATTCCTCCTGTTTGTATAACATCTTTCTCTCTCTTTGCTTTAGCTTTCCGCCTTCTGAAACAGAAATGTCTATTTAGATAACTGTTTTAGAAAAGGCTCATCTCACAGGTGTGTCCAGCATTCGTAATTATTAATCATTCACTTTTAGCACAGAGCATTCATAACTCCAAGAAGAGCATATCTGAATAAAATCAGGATTCTCAAAGAATTTAACTTCTATTAAATAAGTAAACCAAAATCATGGTCCAGAACATTAGCAAACTTGGGACTTTGGAAAAAAGCGTAAAAGCTCAGGGTGGACTCTTAGTGGGAGCAGTCAGGCTTATTAAAAGCACATGCTCCTTTACATGCTTCGAGGTTTATGAAACACATTCTCATCCCAGGATGACAAAAGCTAGAATCAAAGATACCAGCTTAGCATACTTTGTTAGAGCAAATAATAGATCTCCAATGGATGACATTTTGGTTCCTTTAGAAACAGCATGTTACCCTTGGATAGTTCTGTAAATAATATCAACAGGAAAATAATCTGTGTGGTGTTAGTAAAAAGATCACCAAATGTAAATAATTCTGTCTGGGGAAGGGTAACAGCAATGGGGCTGCTGGCATCCTGGCAAACCAGAAAGCCTATGACATGAAGTATAATGAGGAACTATGATATGCTAAATCCCATGAGATTCTTTCCAGCCATACAAGTTTAACTTGTGTGTGTGAATTCTCAGAGTTTTGAGGATGTGCCCAGGTGATATGGTCAAAAGTGATAATGTCAAAGAACAGAAAAGTGAAGGATGTTGTTTTCTGTCATATGTGCCTCTCAATCTGGTTACCTTATGCTTCAGTTTCCAGTAAATTTTCTCATCTGTTCATTTGGATACTTTTTAGAAGCATTGAAACTAATTGAAGAGATTGATAATATCCATTATCACAATTACAACTTAGATCTAAAAGTAGGCACACAAAAGAGTAATTGAAATCTATTCTCCACATGTAGACTAATGTGTGAAAATGAAGAAATATGAAACACTAGTCTATTAAAAAAATGATTTAAGTAAAATGCAAAGATAATGGTTATTTCAGAATTAATTTCCAGGGAACAGGGTAAGTTTTAAAAGTGGCTCACTCAAGCCAGTAATTGTTAGAAATGAACAAGACTGCCTTGAACAGCTGGATTATTACTGCTTGAGAGTTATCTTGCCTCAAGGCCAAGTGATTTCTACCGCTCTCCGATCAGCTAGATGGAAAATTGAGAGGCTCTAGCTTCAGGGGGAATGAATGGCTCTTCAGCACGCTCTTGTGTTTTTCTCATGCCTACTGCCACTTCAACAGCATCAACTTAAATGGTCTCCTCACTTTATTAATTGGAAATAGAAACATGTTTTCCTTTTACTTTATGTACAAGTTCAATTGCACTTAAAGACAAATGTTCTGCACTCTGTGCTCTTTTTTGATTGCGCGATTACCTGATGAGAATTTCACCAGCCTCTGATTTATTTAGCCAATAAGCACATAAAGAAAGTTTTGAAGCAACTTGCTGTCACAAAATTTACAGCAGCAGATCAAGACATTAAAAGAAATTAACAGTTGTACCCTCACTGGTACTAATGGAAAGCATCAGGTCCTCTTTGTAGTTTTGTGTTATCATGGGTAAAATTACTGCCTCTGGTTAGCAGGATATTTGGCTCAGTAACAACAATATTTTTCCTCATGGTAGCATATGCAGAAAGAAAAAAAGTCTTAATTTCAAGCATTTTTGTTTGAATTCTCAGGTGTCAAAAGATTAACACCATCATTGTAAAGCGTACAAAAGCATCTCTCCAGAAGTAGGCAACAAATATCACCTTTGTGTATTTTCCAATTCCTATTTCAACATTAGGTAAACTGACCTACTAAAATAGTTCAAAGGCCATTATCTTGGGAAATCTGCCAAAAAGTTGTTTTTGTGCAGAAGTTTGTTGAAACACATTTTTGGTTTATATATATTAAAATAGCTTGCTAAAACACATTTAAGCATCTCTATCATCTTTTTACCTCCCCAAGTAACACACTATTGTTCCATTATCCAAGAGACAGCATTATAGCATGAAAGAAAACTGCTGAGAATCTTTTTCCTAAAACTTCTCTGAATTTTTCTATTTAAATAACACAGTTCTATTTATTCCTTATTGAATAGATTAGGGAGATAGCTTGCAGCAGCACGATTCCTACAGATGCTTTGGACAGGACACCAAAATACTAGTCAGAAATGTGTACGTTTAAATGTCATGACCTTATAGAGTGACCTTTGGAAAGAAATCAGTAGGATAAGGTCCTGACAACTATTCCCAATACAATTGTTTATTTCCCCAGTCTGCACCAGTTCCTCATAGAGTTCTTTACTAAGAGCATTTGAGAAATGCCCACCAAAAAAGATTTCATCTCAAACTCTCATGCAAGAAACAATCTTAAAAATGAACTTAGGATCAAGAATGTAAGACAAAGACCAAGTTTCATTATAAGTGATATATGCTTCCCAAGGAAAACATCACAAACCCATCAACTTCACAGATGTTCTTCCAAGAGTATATGCAGACTAAGAAAGGAAAAGAAAAAAAAAAAAGCCTATCAAGCATCATAGACTGAAGCCTAAATAAAGTTGATTCAGTCAGATATGTCTCCTGATCACGTAGGGAATAAAGGAGTACTAAAGTCTTCCTGCAGATATCCAAACAAAAATCTCCTAAAAGAAAGAGTCTGGTACTGCAAGAAATCTGGCAGAAACAGCTACTGGGAAGTGTATTTCCAGTTTCTCTGACATAAAGATCCACTGGGGTCAAAGATCAGCGTGGCTGAGCTGCACTGCTCTGCTTATCGTGCAGAGACATGATACGATTAGGGAGTCATATAAATCAGTTCAAGTTGAAATGACCCTTTGAAAGCACTAGTTACTAACACAGTCAACGCAGACCAGCTTCGTGAAGCTAGCTGGGGGTAGATAACTTAATAGAGAACATACTGTAGAGGAGAAATTAACACACCACTTTTATTTTAAAAAATCTTATAGAAAAAGCCCAGAACCTCTTCTTGGTATCTCCCGTCTCCCTTAAACAGTTAATTTGGCACAGGCACTCAGTCAATCCAAACTTCTTCAGCATTTCATTTTAAAAGTGAACTCTAGGAGGTGTTTGCTTATGCAGATTCAGTGATGAATGGCATTTACTAGCTGCAATTAAATTCTGAACTTTCCTAACAAAGTCTGAACTGAGGTTTCTGAGTAGAAGAAGCAAGCTTAATGAATGCCAGCATGATCAAAGCCTACAGTCAGCACAGCTAGAAATAAGCCTGTCTGGATTTAGCCTTAAGCTAGGGCTACAAATTGCAGGCAGCATAAAAACTGAAGAATGCCTATTAGCAGAGAGGGGCATCTGAGTCAGCTGAAGCCAATAAACACCTTGGTTCATCTGTTTCTGCAGCAAAACAAGAGTCCAGTAGACTTTTAAACACACTGACACAGGACTGTGCCCAAATGGAGATCCCCTTCCTCCTAGTAGGTTTTATTATTTCAGGCAAGGAAGCTCAGGGCCAGGTAGAGTGAGCCCATACATACCTCTACCCAACAGCAAGGACCAACCCTTGATTCCTTTCTGGAAGCAGTACCAACTTTTTTTCCCTATCAAATGGGATAACACCCCTTTCCTTTCTCCCAGGTCTTATCTATATTATATTTAGCTCATGATGACTTTGGAGCACTGTTTTTTTCTCATACAAAATGTACGAGCCTTTCCTATTATAGTGAGTGTCTGATTTTGTTTGGGCTCTCTGGGCATTGACAGAGTGAAAAGAAATGACTTGATATAGGCAGACCGGATACTGCTCCCCCCTAAGTGACTTGGGACAGATCCGATTTGGGCCTAAAATAGAGTTTATTTATATCAACTAATGATCAACTCTTCCCCCCCCCCCCCTTCCTCCCCCCCATTTCTCAAAACAAAGCCAAAGTTAACATAATTGAAGGACACCTTGACAATTCTTCATCTTTACAGTTGCCAATGCTTCTTCGTATTCCTACTGAAATCAAGCCTTGGAAGCACCAAAATACCATAGGAAAGGCATTTCACACGCTAGTGACTGGGAGCAGGAAGGAAGGGAGAACTCATGAGAAAACACATTTGGCAAGTGTACAGGCTCAAATCATTAAGATACTCTACTTCCGAAGAGTAAAAAAAAAATTATGATTCCCAAGCTGAACCTGAACTATGGAACTCATTTATAAATAGCCCATGAAAGCAGTCACAGAGAAAAGAAAGTGGGATGCAGTGACTGGAAATTGGTTACAACATTTTGTGGGCTGAGAAACAGGGAATTGCAGAGAAAATGCTCCCACATTTTTGCACCTCCTAGATTACTTTGATTAATAATCCATATTTATTTAATTATTTTTGCTTGACGGACTAATGGAATGTTTGATTTGACTTTAAAATTTACTGAACTCTAATAAAAAACATGGCATTGTATTTTGAAATCTCACTAGATGGAGCTCTGAGTTTATTTATAACTAGGAAAGCAAGTGTGTATGGGATCTCATAATTTGTTTTGATACAGTTTTACCAGCTTGAATATTTTCCTCTTTATCCAATTACTTTACTAAACAAATTAAACAACACTAAACAAATAAAAAAATCCACAGATTCCCTCAAGTATTCATGGGTAGTGTAAGATTACAAGGATCTTGCTATTTCCTTGGATAGCTTATTTCCCCCCCCCCCCCAAATTTCAAAAACAAAGCCC
>NW_009259597.1:452127-463611 GCF_000687185.1 Egretta garzetta
TACTGCCACAGACAGAAGATATGACATTTTATAGCCACCCTAAGACAGAGCTTTGCTGTGGGAAAGTATCCCAGATTTGCCAGAGACATCTCATAGGGACTCACAGAAATACAATGTTATGGGATTATGTATTTATTCCTTATGGAATATTTTTTTTTGTACCATGTTCCCTATTAAGTTTAAATATTCACAAAAAGCTAAGTAATCAAATAATATGAATTCCAATTAATTTATATTTCAACCACTACACAGATTTTCTAACATCATCTGCAAAATGTAATAGGAAGTCACATAAACCCAGTACTTGTTCCCTGGTTCTATCCAAACACATCTGTGTCATGATTTTTTACACAACACTTTTTTCTGTGTTAGCTTTGGGTAACAGGCATTACAGAAGATATGATTTATGGGAAAAGAGAGACCAATGTAGCTTTAAGCTCATCCTCGATGTGTTCAGGGCAAACCCAGGGCTTCCCTGGGGACAGATATTGAGAGTCCCTAAAATTCCCGAAACTAAAAGAGGTTTCCATAACCTCGTACAGTGCAAAAGCTGCTGCTTTTTTCCAAATGCCATCTTTCCATCAGAGATATTTCTTCAATTTGCAGAGAGTCAGGAAAGACAAAAAAAAAAAAAAGTCACTTATCTTAGTGGTACACTGCTCTGCAGCTAAGCTGCTTTAGCACGGCCCGTCCCTGCATCCCTGCCTACAGTCCTGAGGTCCCAAGCAGTGCTCTGGCAGAGCAGCTCGGCTCTAACCAGGAAACATTGCTGGAGCAATGCAACCCTGTCTTAGAGAAAATCTCCATCCACAGGCTCACCACAGCAGCAGTTTGCAATAGGAGCAGACAGCTAATTAATGAGAACACAAGGCAGAGCTGCCTGAACTGCAGCTCCTGGGCTGAGGATCAGCCTTTCCAGAATAGTCACCAAAAAAAATTGGTGCTTTGTCATCTTCAGGTTATAGTAGAAGAGTTGCCTGAGTTCCCGAGCAGCCTGTGCTGCTGACAGGTAAGAGAGGGTCCCTGCAGAACATTTGTGCAGAGGATGCTAGGGATGAAAGGCTTCAGCATCTCTGAACAAATCTCACTGATTAAAATAAATAAATAAATAAATCGCTCCTTCTTGTACTCCCCAGAGCAGGTACTTCAGAAAAATAGGAAACTATGTGGAAAGATTCAGAGATAAGGAAGTACTGTAATTCTAACAATGGAACTCTATATATTTTTGATAAACTAGATTAATTATAATAAAGTGTAGGCTTTAAAATTTTGTTAAGGTTTAATGATGAACACTTTCGTAGAAGAACTGTCCATCAGTCAATTAAAAAACGCTCATCACTCTCCATCTTCATTCTCAGTTCTGGAAAAAGCAGATTTTTACTGTATCCTCTGAGAAATGGAGCCCAAAAGAAACTGTCTAGTAGCTGCTGAATGTACAAAGATCACATCGCTTACCAGCTCATCAGAGCTCGTGCTCCCCATCAGGCGATACTGAATTGACAGAAATTTCTAGTCCTTGAAATCTGTTAGGAGAGCCTTGTTGGTATAAACTGAATACCATTCTGAAATATAGACCTTTGTCCCTGTTACTTGGCTTCAAAAGAAATTTATCTGTGTCATTTTCAGGAGGTGAACCCATGCAGCCATATATGTGACCACAGATGAGACCGATTATGGCTTTCATACTTTCATATCTCTATATTTTTTTCATTACGGATGTATATATGAGAAAGACTGTAGTAGCCAGAAAACAAAACACACACACAAGATATATGCACTAACCAGGAAAGGTCCATTGAATAGGAATATTTCCCCCCCCTCCCTCCCCGGAAAGGGTGAGGGCTCTTTCCCAGTGATACCTTCTGAGAGCCATTCCTTGAAAACTCAGAAACATGGCATTTTAACTATCAAATGATCAGGGGTTTTTTGGTTTTAGGTTTTGGTTTTTGTTTTTTTTTTTTTCTCTCAAGCATCTCAAGCTCTTATTCTCAGGTGTTAATAAATAGCTACAGGATCATGGCCAGACTGCAAGATCTACACACTAGGATATTTCAGAACAAAACCCAGATCAAACTAGTTTTGAAATAAGGTTAAGACAACCAGTTTTCCTTTGACCTTGCATATGAATTTCATCATAGACAGTAATATACTGTCTCATAGCATCAGTTTTTAACATCTCAAAATGAATACCTTTGAGTGTATTATACAAAACCATTTTCCCTATTGACTAATTAAATCCAGCTTAAAAAATATCCTAGTGCTGCTTTCCCCCGTAGTACAAAGGTTTTAAGTCCTTCAACACTTGTAAACTAAGGATCCGAGAATATCAAAATGACCCACCAGGTGCATGTGCTGTAATTTTCTTCCTTTTTGTAGCCATAAGCTCTGCTAACATGGAGTTTTTTCAGTTTTGTACTGCAGCCGACCTGTAGATTAAGCTAAAAATTGAGCTTCATCTTGTGTTTCGGCTCGGTTTTTGCTACTGATAAGACCTACAGTTAATTTTATGTCCTCTAGTGTCAGTACCATCTGACCACCTAAAAGTGGAACAAATTAACAGGAAACTCAATGGCCCTCTGGAATGCTAGAGATAAAAATATAGGAAAAGAGTGAAAGCCATAAATGCTGAATTTCCCCGCAGCTCATTTTCTCATCATTTCCTTCCCTTCTGTTTCTTAGTGGTAGGCTCTGACAGCATGATCCTACTTCACTGCATAGCTGCAACAGTTCCCGTTATATTTGTCACACCAACTTAAGAACTGAATAGAGAGAATCTTTCAACACAATAGTGTTAAAAGCTTAGAGTCCTTCTAAGAATTTCTGAAGCTGAAAAAGAAAGAAAAACAATTTCAAACATGAATGATAAATAGATAGGCAACCAAAATTCAGCTCTAGAGTGGTCCCTGACCACATTCCAGATTAAAATATCAAAAGTGCACCCGTTCCTGGGTTATTTTGCCATCGTGAATGAATAAAAGTGCTGAAATGAAGTACCGCAAGAAGCAGTAGATACTGCAGTACTTCTGAACCCTTGATACATTTTAGGAATACACTGTGTTAGTATTTCTGATTATTTTTACTATCTGTTTGTGCAGTTTGCCTTCATTAGTCTCACAAAATTTAGAGTTGCACACCCTTATTATACAGCCTACATTTCTCACAGTACATCTGAGATCCTGAAATGATTCTGAGGTACTGATAAAAATTAGTATTAGTAGTGCATTTGACACACACCATCAATTTAAAAAAAAAAACAAACCCAACACCACAAAAAAGTTTACTGAACAATTTTATTGTACTGGGAAAGTCAAGTACCTGAAAGCTTAGGAAGGGCAACTTTAGGGCTACTTGTAGAATCTGAATTAGCACCTTCTGCATCTGTTATGATGCACTCTGCAATTACCTAGCATGCACTTTTTCACCCATGGAGAGCAAAAACATTGCCTTGTATGCAATTAAGGTTCATCTCCCAGAGAAGGTTGGTTTTTTTTTTTTTTCACAGTCAACTTTAAAAGCACAATTTCTTAAATTTTTGGCGTTTTGATTTTGCAAAATTATTTTAACATGAGCTTTTAATTGTATCTTTTAAATTCGATGATGTAAAAATGCCTTGGTCATTGCAGTGCCATAGCCATTTGTTTCACAAAAAAAGCTCTTGTCATTGAAACTAAGTTTGTCTTCACTACACACCTGCATTAGGATAAGTGGGATGTATATTTTCATCACCAAGGAATCATAATAGAAATTCTTCAGAGTAAAATCTTTTATCATGAGATAATTACTAGGAATGGATCATGATAATATTTTGACCCTACACTTCCAAAGCGACCAAACGTAGTCTTTCCAGTGCTGTCATCTTTTGGAAACAAGTATAACACATCTAAATTTATATTACATAAAAAAGATTTTTTAATCTATATATTTTAATATATAGATATATAATTTCTAGGTATAAAATATGCTTAAATACCATAAAGCTAGTGACCAGGATGAGGGTGTAGATAAGATCAAACTATTAAACATGAAAAAAGTCAACATATGAGCAGAGTAGAGCATCTTTAAACTCCCCTTCACAAATCTGAAATCATATTTGTCGTAATATATTAGCTATTTTCATACAAAAATGAAGAAACTATACTGGAGACCGTTCCTTCTGTTTTCCTCTCCAAGCAATTAAAATATATGAGACAGCTGTATGAGCTGTCTTTATTATTTGTAAATCTCTGATGACCACTATGGGTTTTTTTTATATTGGTTTGTAGGTCAAACATAACTTATTTGGTCTGTAGAAGACTACACATATCAGATAATTAATAAAATGAATGCAGAGTGAAATCTGTTCATAAGGATGAGTTCTCTCATTTATTCAACAAAACCAAAATGAAGTTTAATGTGGTAATGATATCTTAAGCAGCATTGCCAATGTGAAAAATGAAGGTCTGTGAACATACATAATATGTTACAATCTCTATCAGCTGATGCAGCAAAAACCAGATGTGCAAGCTGGTGCTTTAACAAATAAGGAGCCTTTCAGTTCCTCTAAAGGTCAATTACGGCATTTGTGGGGCTAGAAAGGAATGCATAAATATGATTTACAGTAAACACAGGGAAATGGCTTCATTCTAACAATGAAAACTCATGTAGTAGAAGATTAAACTGATAGATGTACTTGACATTACATTTTATTTTCTCATAAAGAATTTTTCATAATCTTTATTTGAATTATAAGGCAGGGACTAGTTCTACATTGACTCTGGAAGATGGGCGGGCTGGGCCCCTCTCCTGGTTCTGCAAGGAACGTGCTGCGCAATAAAGCAAATTATTTAACCTCTTCCAGTCCAGTTATTTGTGTACATGAATCACAACTCATCTCGTAGCAAAGGGAACAGGCATATAACATACATTTATGCAAAGTGTCCTGAGTATCAATATAGTATTGATATAGCCAAATTAGTTGATTACTAATTGATTATCAATCCAGATTTGCCATATCTGGTTAAAGATCTGAGCTTAGCATTTACATTGGTTTAAATATGAACATGTACCTAATGATAAAATCCAGCCTGGTAAGAACTATACACTGTTACTTAAGTGGGTAGCCTCTTTTTACTTCATATCATGTGTAAAAGACAGAAAACAAAGAGAAATTGTGTAGGACGACTTCCTGTGGTTCTGTAACACAAGTACAAACATCAGAAGACTGGGTAAGCAACAACATAAGTCAGAAAGCTCACTTGGGCCAAGCCCACTTAGCTTCTCCAGAGGAAAATTTTTCCCATGGGAAATGCAGATTCTCAGTCCTTCAAATTACAAATGTCAGTGATGTCAATTGAAATTAACTTATGGCTCCAGAAATGTCTCCATTTCATTTCTCTGGTTAAAATGAGAACAGTGGGATTTATTAAACTCTCAGATGACTTTAACTGGAATTGTATAAGTTAATTTCTTCTAAAGAGAGTCATATCAAATAAAAGTGTACAAAACTCTGAAATATAACTGGTTAATCTTTATATGCATTATTACTTATATCAATATGCCTTTGAAAAAGAATCCTTCCTTATCTACATGGAAGATGTCTGGGGCACTGTCTTGACTCCTAGTTGCTGGTGTATGTCTCCTGTATGACACACAAATTTAGGGTGTAAAGGTATTGATCATAGCTAAAGCTTATTTAAATTCATGTCATTTTTTGCATTGATTT
The DNA here is from genome assembly GCF_000687185.1 of Egretta garzetta. Classification (NCBI taxonomy): domain Eukaryota; kingdom Metazoa; phylum Chordata; class Aves; order Pelecaniformes; family Ardeidae; genus Egretta; species Egretta garzetta. The sequence continues at coordinate 457,829 of NW_009259597.1, forward strand.
CAAGAAAGCTTTGGACAAGACCTTTAAGTCCAGTCATCTGTCATACTTGTAACCAAAAAACCCATGTCCTGTTATTCTGAATCTATGCTTTCATTTGTCCTGCAGGTGAGAAGAAAACCCAGAAACTGTTGGTGGAGCTGCTCAGGATCAGCCCTGAAGAACACTGTCCTAGTGAACATGTAAAGAAGGGCATGCAACTTAAGACATACAAGCTCCATCCCCCTTTTCAGGCATATTTGCTCGCTCACTCTGAATTCCCTGAGATGCAAGCGTAGAGCTCCATCGCACCATTTTTCTCACAAATACCTCATTGTGAGGAACCGCTGACCAATCTTTCCCGTCTTCTGCAGCAGAGGAATGTGGCACCCTGGCTATGCTGCAGCTGAACTGCCAAGCTCCCATAAACATGGCAGACCACACTGTGAGGGAGTGTCTTTGCTAACATTCTACCTTACCCTGCCGTAAGTGTGATTTAAGATAAAAGGTATTCCTTGTTTAAGCGTAGTATGTCTCTGAACCAAGCACCTGGGATGCCTTAATAAACACTGTCATCATCTACCCTGCATTGCATGTAGAAGATAAAGGTGTGGACCCCATTTCATCGAGATCAACGTATGGAGAACTGGTCCCATGGAAGCAATGGGGCAGCCAAATATCTTCCAGTGACCACTGGTGACACCAAAGGCTTTTGAGCAGGTAGAAAATTGCTGGGGAACACAAGACTTAGAGAAACAGCCATTGCCAGGCTGACCTAACATAGCATAAACCCTCACGTGGTTAGGTGGGCATAGGGCTCTTGAAAATGCCTGTCTGGCATAATATCACAGGATATCAGTATAGGGTTACTGGAAAAAGAGTATGAGGAAAAAGGTTGGATGGAGACTGATTATTCTGCTAGCAAGGCCTGCTTGCTTCCTGTGGTGTGTGGCCTGGAGAGCTCCAACAAGAGAGCCAGGTTTTCTGTTGCCCCTGACACATCCTCCGTGTTTCTCTAAGCCCCTTTCAAATCAACACATAGTAGCAAGGCAAAGCATGTCCTCAGTTTCACTTTGCCTTATTTCTGCTCATCCTTTCATGGAGTATCTTTCAGTCCTTGGATGATTACACAAAAGAGTAAATAATTGTCATGGTTTAACCCTGGCTGGCAACTAAGGACCATGCAGCCGCTCACTCACTCCCCCCACAATGGGATGGGGGAGAGAATCAGAAGAGTAAAAGTGAGAAAACTTGTGGGCTGAGATAAAGACAGTTTAATAGGGAAAGCAAAAGCCATGCAACGTAAGCAAAGCAAGGAATTCAATCACCACTTCATATGGGCAGGCAGGTGGTTCAGCCATCCCCAGGAAAGCAGGGCTCCATCACACGTAATGCTTACTTGGGAAGACAGATGCCATCACTCCGAACATCCCCCTCTTCCTTCTTCTTCCCCCAACTTATATTCTGAGCATGGTCTCATATGGTATGGAATAGCCCTTTGGTCAGTTTGGGTCAGCTGTCCTGGCTGTGTCCCCTCCCAGCTTCTTGTGCACCTGACAGAGCTGAGAGCTGAGAAGTCTTTGGCCAGTCTAAGCGCTACCCAGCAACAACCAAAACATCGGTGTGCTAGCAACATTCTTCTAGTACTAAATCTGGAACACAGCACTATGCCAGCTACTAGGAAGAAAATTAACTCTGTCCCAGTCAAAACCAGGACAATAATGGATCCCTGCTTGCCATCTTCATTCTAGTCTTAGTTTGATGGGTCCCTGCCCCGTCTGACCACTTTTATCCATTTGCTTCCTCCCTGGGACAGAGGCCACTCTCTGGCTCTGGCCCTTTCTCAGGTACTTCTAGCTCTGCTGTGCAGTATCTCAGGTGAGGCACCTAGGGCCATACAACACACTGAGGTGGCCATACACAGTGATATATGTTATGGTTTAGTTATGCTTTCTGTTTGGTTATCTTTTTTTTTTTTCCTTGCAATAATTCTCATTTTGGTCTCTGTGTTGTGGTTTAACCCCAGCTGGCAACTAAGCACCACGCAGCCACTTGCTCACTCCACCGACAGTGGGATGGGGGAGAGAATCAAAAAAGTAAAAGTGAGAAACTCATGGGCTGAGGTAAAGACAGGTTAATAGGGAAATCCGAAACACAGCACCACACCAGCTACTAGAAAGAAAACTAACTCTGTCCCAGCCGAAACTAAGACACTCTGGCCATGACTTTAGTTTGAGAAATAAAATTTCTGGTGCTAACAGAAAATATGAAGTTCTTCACTGTATTTAGGCTGTGTTTTCTTTTGCCCCCCAGCACTGCTTTGCTTTTTATCAAGTGATGGATTCGTAGATGAATGTTAAGCAGTCAGACTGCCAGCACCACACTGAGCAAGCTAATCTGTATGTTGCCCCAGAAAGACTGTGTTATCATTTTTGTCCCACAAAAGTATTCATCAACATTTTAAAAGATGCTCAGCCACAAATAAATTTCAAATCATACTACCAATAAAATCAGTAGCTACAAACAGATGAATTCAAACATGCAGCACTTAACGAACACAAATTGTTTTTGTAATAGTTATGTCAGCTCAGGTTTTTAGTCTTAACTTTCACTGACAAAATCAACATCAGAAAAGATAGCTAGCTAAAGTAGAATATTTCTTTTAGTCTAGTCTTTTCGTATTCCATAATCTTAATAAGTTGATCTTTTTTTAATGTTTGTTAGCTTTAGGTCTTTTTCACCTTCCATATACATATCTTTTCCTATACCACCAAATATTATCTTAATAATCTGCTTTCATTTCAGACTTCTTGTTTCTTTGATCACCTTTCCTAGCGGTGGTAAGAGATGTCCCACACCCTAAGTAGTGCTCTAGATTTCACTGTACTTGATAAATATGGGAAGACAATGAATAATGGCATTTTAGGATATGGAGCCAAAGTTACAGCTTCAGAGATTTATCTGCCTAATCTGAAGGATACAACAAATCCCTTTCTCCTGTTGTATCACATGTTTAAAAACTTAGTCTTTTGTTCCTCAGAGCCTGTGAATTCTAAACTACATCAGAAAAACACTGGACAACAGAAAACGACTAGGATAATCCTCAGCTGATTTTAAAATTGGCATAGTTCCACTGGCACATTAACAAAAGCATAAGACTGATCCCATCATTTTTCATGTCATTCACAAATGTATCTATTATAAAAGCAAGATTCTGCCAGCTAGCTGCTAGTAAATAACCCTAACTTGGTAGGTCTAACCACATATAAATACAACCCACCAGATCTGTATGTTGGTCTAGATTTGTCAGAGGTGTTCACATACATATCATGAAAAAAAAAACCAACTTGATTTTTGTGGGAATTTTCCAAAATATCCCCATCTTTTAACCTCTGTAATTAGAATTTTAGGTGTCCCTAACAAAAATTTAGTATCTAATTTACCATGTTGCTGGGCAGAGGACATAACTTTTTAATTTTAGCATGAAATTGCCTGCATGGACAACACAAGTTCTCAGTGGCTTGTGTGTTTCCATAGTTTGAGATAATCAGTGATAAAAAGTTGAAGTCCTGATCCCCTGCACTGCTCATTTGTATCTCACATTTAGCTACAACATGATAACATTTCACAGCACAGTAAGGAAAGTACTTGTAAAAAAATCCCAAGATAGCATACCATAATGAGGTCATATTCTTTCCTGAACATACAAATTCATTGCTTAGGATTTTTGGCTGCAGGGTTTTAGAGGATTTTTTGGTTTATCTGAGCTCACTTATTAATTTCAAATAAGTTGAAAACTCAGAGATATGCATAAAAACTTCCATTAAATTAGTGTGAGCCCACAGAAGGACAAAGCAGACATATGGGACTACAGTATCATACCTGACTCGTTCATAGGGGTCCTTCACACTTTGATCCTCCAAGTTGTTTTTAAAGTGTAACAGCATTTTTTTATGACTGCCCTTTCCTATCTTCCAGCCATTCAAACCTGAATGAATATTTTTTGACCCGCAAGTAAAACACCAGGTTAGCTAAGACTGAAATCTCTTTTAACATTATGTTTCTCTGTCCTTGGTGAACTGAAGTGACATTCGATCTGTGCTTTGCCTGGAACATTGTGCCAGGACAAGAGCAGAATACAGAGCACACAGCCATCCGCTTGCCCTGTCTGCCTGCTGCTTACAAAATTAACTCCCCTACGGCTCTAATTGTACTGTGGTACACAGGGTTTTTTGTAGAATTGGGAAGATTCAAAGATTTATGTGTTTTTAAAGGGAGAAATCACTCTCTCCTGAAGAGAAAAACACAATCTGTTTTTTATGGGGTATGTGACCATTCTGTATAAACACAACTGAGGAAAAAGCAGAACTCTCCCCTGTGTGCCATAATTGTTTAGAAATTTGATTCTATGAAAGCTGTCTGATTTTTGAAACAATATTCATTTGACCAAATACTTTTCCAATTGGTAGCAGGAGTCTACACAGGAAAAATTTCAGAGCAACATAAGGGTAGCCCCTTTAACAAAATACCAAACTGAAGTCCCTAGCTAAGTCAGGATGCTAAGCAGATTTTAGTCTCGGAGTCCTTTAAGCCCTGTACAGGTCTTCAGTTCTTATTTTGAGGAGGTAGATAACCCGTGATGCACAGTTTATGCCATAAAAATGCTGGAAGGGTGGAGAGGGTGACAAACTTATCTGTCAAAATTCGGATGCAAAAAGCACACAAACATATCTCTAAGGGCACTCATTATGCCACAGAATTTGAATGATTTGCATGCTTCAAATGAGGTAGTGCCCCACAGTCTTCTTTTTATTGTACTAGTAACATGAAATATAAATAATAAAATGTAATAGTAAAAAGTAAGCCCATATTTCTAAGTGTTTGATATGTTCAATGAAACGGAGCGAAGAGTAGTGTTCAGGAACAGGGTCATTTCAAGCATCAAACCAATTGCAACCTGTAACAACCCAAATACATATTTTGATGATAATTTTTTTTGAAAAATATCATGGATAGAGTTGCATATTCTGTGGGTTTGGTTTTATAGAAAGGTAAATAAGAAACCGTCCGATTATTTGCAGTGGTTTATTCTATCACTTGAAATGGCCAACGTACAACAGGTATGAAGAGACCAAAGGTGAACATTACCTATGCCTGGTACACCGGGAAATATGAACCAATAAATATGAACTCCTAGCTAGATAGATTACCAATAATGAGACAAAACCTAGACTTCGTAGATGCGTAGATAATTAAAAACAAAAACCATGGCTGTCAAGCATAGAAATCATACGCAGACAAGCATATGACCAAGAATGAAGCACCTGGTACAGTGTACGGGTGTTATCAAAATAATTTTTGGAGAAGAGAAAATAACGACAGGTGTGAACAAAAAGATAATATAGTTAATTTGGCAGACAAATGGGGATTCCCTTTTTCTTAAGAAAATGAAAAACATCAAGCAACACAAAACAATGACAGCTGATGTTATCCAAAGTAAAGATAACCATCCTTTATAACTAGAGTACCAAATTTATTTTTAAAGTGTTCGCCACATCAGATAAGCAATTCAGCATCACCATAAGAAATTCAGCTTTTCTTTACCCCAATGACTACAGTTTTCATTAGAACGGAAGTAAAAGCCTAATTATTAGCTAAAATCTTCAAGTACTCAGTTACACTGCAAAGCATTAACAGAACAAAATGGCAAAGAACATTTCTACCCAAGGAAACCTTATATGGCCTAGTGGATGATGCCGTAGGCCCAAGGCTACTAAGCTTTCCTAACCCCATTAAACCAGATGAAA
>NW_009259597.1:463672-471932 GCF_000687185.1 Egretta garzetta
CCTTATATTGAACAACATGATGAAAAAAAATATTGCTGGGTGCATGCACAGCTAAATATAGGAGATACAGGTGATATAGAAAAATAGTAAAGCTTGCACCTGCTGCTCAGGACCACCAATTGTGTGCTATTTCTGGAAATACTCAAGTCCACCTCACCCTCTTTATTTCCAACCCACCTCAACCCACACGTGTATTGTACTGTAAAGCTGCAGGATTCTATTGATTTCCTTTCTGGCAGACTTTAGCTTTTTTATCTGAAGTCCAATATTTCATTTGGACAGTTCAAAGCAAGAGGTATTATTCCCAGAAAATTCATTGGCTTTATAAGGACATGAAAAGCTCTGGTAAGCTATGTGAATGAAAGAAAAAAAAAAAAAAGGGGCATTTCAGCAACCAAAATTCTAACTCCTTTTTCTTACCAGTAGAAGCATATTCTAGCTGTAGAATAAACATATTTTTAGATCTCAACATCTAAAGCATACAGATTAACTCTGAGAGGATTTAGATGCATACAGTAAAACCTCATGTAGTCCCACACTTCTCGCTGTTTTTTTAATAGGGATAAAAGCATTTTTTCATTACAAATGTAATGATAATGTATTTATGCCGACCTTCAATTTTTCACAAAAGAGCATGAGTTGGAAACACTGGTCAAATTTAGATGTTTTACGTTTTCTTTCACTTCAGTATATACATGAGTATTACTTCAGTTTTCTGGTTTGTTCTTTGCAATAAATTCCAAATAAGAGAGACTGAAAACAATACAGTGATAGATACAAATGTGTGTAAAAACACATGTCAGATGACGCAAATGGGTGGAATCCCTCCCATGCAAAATCCAAGCTATCCTCATGTTTGACCATTATCCAATGTGGAGCTGGTCAAGGCGTACTTGCACAATAGTTTTAAGACTAAGTTTAAGTAACCAAATAATGTGATTTGTACACAATAACTTTTTGGTTAAATCAACAGTTATGTTAGGGTGAACGCAGCCAGGCTGAGTCTCATTTTCTTTAATATACTTTTAACGAAGACCTAAATATTGTCCGTAATCTGTTCAGGTAGCAAAGTAAAATACTAATTCACTCTTATTACTTTTCAGATTTCATATAAAATGAAGAAAAAATACCTTGGAAAATAGTCGTGCAAATTTTACAGTGTAAAAATTCATAAACTTACCTCTCCAAGTATACTTTGAAACAATTTATGATATGAAATTGAGTCATAAAACTTACAAAACCCTGTCACTATATATTAACATAAGGAATACAATGTTTTCAAGATACCATGCAAAGCTTTCTACATTTTCAGTGTTTAGCCATGTGCATGCCCTGAAACCACGCTGAAAATATAGCATTGTACAGAAGACTTCTTTTCTTTTCCCCCAGAAATTGCATAATGTGGGTGGGCAGAGTTTTTCACCATAGAAGCTGAAGTAGTTTGAGGTAATTCATTAGGTAATCCAATAGCTTTTGCGTTCAGCTGTTGTGTTGAACAGCCGCAACATTGCATAAACTCTATTAGAAATGAACAGCTACAAAGTAAGTGCATGGCAAGTACATACCAAAAATCAGGAAACTTTTACTAAACACAACAGCAACTGCAGCAATTTTATTGACCCAGCATGTCAGATGTCTGGAGCACATGCCTGGTGAGTTGGGCTTCAGGAGAGCTGGGCTTGCTCAGCCTGGAGAAGAGATGGCTTTCGAGACACAGCGCTGCAGCCCTGGACACCTATGGGGAGGTTACCAAAAAAGATGGAACCAGGCTTTTTTTGTGGAGGTGTGTGGAAGTAGGACAAAAGACAAGTTTCAAACAAGCGAGTTTTAGGCTGGCTGTAAAGAGAAACCTTTTCCCCATGAGGACAGTCAGGTGGTGGCTCAGGTTTCCCAAAGGGGCAACCTTGGGGTTGTCCTTGGGGGATTTTGGGACATGCCACATCTGTCCTGGTGAGCAGCCCTGCTGGCAGCACCAGTTGGGCCAGAGACCTCCCCAGGGCCCGGCCAGCCCGCATTACTCAGGCTCCAGTCATGCATAATAATGGCCTTAATTAACATATTCAAAATTAATGGATGACCGTCCAAAGTAATTGGAGTGAAAATAACCTAAATGCAAGAATTTAAGACTAATGTCTGCGCCTGGTTAAAAAAAAAATTGACACCATCTCTTCTCAGGGAGTAGACGAATAACACCAAGTTTGCCAGTGTGAGTTGGACTAAGTTGTCCAGAGATTTTATGGACATTGCTATTGCTTGATTAGGAGAACTTGTGTTAAACGTCCTGTCAGAAAAGTGGGGGTTCAACAAATATTACACCCTCTCACCATTCCTGAGAGTTTCAGTCTTAACAATAAACTGCTGTGAAGTAGTAAATCCCAGGGTTGAAGGAAAATATTGATGCTCTACTAATGGGTAGTCTAACATTTGAAAAAAAATTCATACAAAAAGCACATATCTCCTGTAGAGTAAGGTCAGAAAAATATTAGCAATATTTTTTTCATGAAGAGGTGCATATCTAATCCTTACATGTTTCAAACCTGCAAATTGGAAGTAGAATATATTTTTAGTGATGACCGAGCCAGCAATTTTACTCATTTTGCTGCATTATCAAAGATTTTAGAAGTCTGAAAAGCACAAAGGTTGAAAGAGTGAATATCTTTACATATTGCCTGATCCAAAATTCTGCAAGGACAGTGGATGTTCTCCTAGATTGAGCTGTTCAATGTTTCCTAATTTGGCAGGAATGGAATAAAATCTCAGCTTCCCCATGCATACAGAGCAAGTGTGGCAGTTCAGAAGGAAGAGCAGCGCAAAGCAAACAGATGTCACCAGAACTTTTTCTACATCCTAGATTGAGCCACAAACAGCGTAGAGTCAACAGTACAGTAAAAGTTAATGAAATTCTAAGTCTCTGTGCTTAGGTGTATTAACAAAAGTTTTCACAGAATCACAGAACGGCAGGGGGTGGAAGGGACCTCTGGAGATCATCTAGTCCAACCCCCTTCTAAAGCAGGTTCACCTAGGGCATGTTGCACAGGACTTTGTCCAGGCGGGTTTTGAATATCTCCAGAGAAGGAGACTCCACAGCCCCCCTGGGCAGCCTGTTCCAGTGCTCTGTCACCCTCAAAGTGAAGAAGTGATGGTGTTTTGTTAATGGTCAAAACATAGGAAGATAATGGCTCCTGTTTCTTTCAGACTATCAGGGAGAAAATACTTTTAACAAAACCTGAGATACGAAGAAATACCAAGTAAGAAACTTTTACAGACTACTGGATCCGGTTTACAACAAACTGCATTTACATGGTGCCGGACTCACCCTTGGCTTGTACAAGGGTAACAAGAAAACATGTTTTGAAGTGCCGTCAAAATCTAAAAGAGATAAAAGGGTAACAGAAAAACATGGCCACTGGCTCTGTTACAGTTTGCCTCATAAATCAGCGTATAGTAATAATTATTTTAAGTGCCGTTCTAATAAAAATAATTACTTTGTCATATGAGCTCACACACTTGTATGAGGAAACTTCCATCCCTGCTGTTCTGTCTTTCAGATTCTGCAACTCCTTGCGAGTCACACCTGATTATGGGAAGACCCAGCACAAGGGTCCACGTATAGCCCAGTGCTCCAGTGATTATCTGGCCTGCCATTTATGCAGAAAATTCCTGAGAAGTGAAAATAGCTCTAAAACCAATAGAGGAGGAAAAGACAAGAAATGTTTAATAGTTGGGAATATTTTTAATATTTGTCATGCAGTCATCCACAAGTCTCTAAAAAGCAGAGAGAACAATAGAGCCCACACTGCAGACATTCCAGCTTCCACAGGCAAATCTGGGAGTGCTCAAATACGCACAGGCTGACCACCCACTTGTAATTATGTACCACAGGGTTCCCTCCGGAGATTATGGATGGTATGAAGAAAGTGGGAGGGAAGGGTGCCTTTGTGTATAGACAAGGGATTATTAAATAGGCTCTGTTATACCTGCATCATCGTTTTACTTAACGGTCACAGCAGAAAGACATACAAAAAAGTAAATAAGGAAGACAAAAGGAAAGAAAGAAGGAAAAACATTCTTTGCAAACTTAAGGAGAGACTCCAAAATCTGTCAACATCGACATCTGCCACAGAATGAGAAACTGCCGACTGGAAGAGAAGAAGCTATATACAGTTCTGGCAGCAGTAAGTCATTCCAGCTGGTCACAAAAGCATTTTGCTTCTGCACCCCACCAAACTTGCTCCCCCCTCCTCCAGCCACACGCTCCTGTCTCTTCCCTTGCTCTCGCTCTGGCATCCATCAAGTCCCTCCCCAGGCTGTTTCAGTTAGCTAATGTAACAGAAAATTAAATCGGCAGGAAAAAATCAGGGTTGTCTACAAGGTTTGCAAGTTGAAGCAGCTCAACACATGTGAGAGGTGGGGTGTGCTGGGGAGGGGAGTGAGCACGGGGATCGGGAGGGGAGTGAGAATACCTCCCTGCCGTGACTGGGCTGCTGCTCACTTCAGTGACACCCACCAGGATCACCAAGTCACAAGTCCTATGGACAGGTTCATCTCATAACATTGACATAATTGTAAAATTCCTACTCCCGATGTATTAAATCAAGAACACAAAACCCCCATGCAATGGCAGTAAAATACTGAAAGAAAATACATTTGCAAAAGCAAAATTATTTTGTATGGCTTGCTAGGATTTTCAGATGCAGTTTAACTTTTGCTGGGTAGCTCCAAATAATATCAGTAGCTTTTCATTTCAACAATAAAAGCCAAACGTATTTCATGGCAGTGAATTATCTACCATACCCCTTGGAAAGGACTGACATATATAGAATGACAATAAACTTCCAAAAATTATAACGTCAACACCAGTTATAGAATCATAGAATCACTTTGGTTGGAAAAGACCTTTGAGATCATCGAGTCCAACTTTAACCTAACCCTGCCATCCCACCACTAAACCATGTCCCTAAGCACCTCATCTATCCTTCTTTTAAATACCTCCAGGGATGAGGACTCTACCACCTCCCTGGGCAGCCCATTCCAGAGCCTGACAACCCTTTCGGTGAAGTTTTACTGGTCCAAAGAAAATCATAATAAATAGCCATTAACTATTTATTTTCTAGATAGCCCTGTAGTTTCTCTTGATTTAGACCTTCAGCTCTCTACCACTGGCAGTTAGTATCATACTTCATTCATTGTCTAAATTACCTGTAATTGCAATTACAGTTTGTGTTATTTTCTGATACTGATTGTCCACTTTCATAATTTGATTCCATCTCATTTTTGGAGCACACTGATAATTAACAATAATAGCAATATACAAATATACAGTAATTAAGTTTTTAACTTCAATAGCAGGAGGCATACAGCAACCTAAGACCACAGATATTAAGGCAGTTTTATGAATGAGTAAACTGAGCTTCAAAAAGCTCAACTGATTTACTCAAAGCCACCCAAGCAAGACTATAGAATAGCTGAGAATTGGGAAACACTGACGCCCCCTGGCCTAATCACTGGACCACATACCTTCCCTTCATCATGTACCATTATACTCAAAGCCATCAACACAGCTAGAGTTCAGCAAGCTTGCACAACCTTCTGTTCACCAGTTTTCATAAAATAATTCTGGTGCCACAAACTCTTGCTACATTTGCTTCTGAAAACTTCTAGCTACAGCAGAAACAGCATATGAGTCACTCAAATAAGCAAAAGACAAAACAAGCACTAAAAAATTGAGTCATTAATTCCTATTTCAAATCCTCTACTTTCTTTAAAGACTTAAATTAGTATAGTACATAAAACTGATATAGCTAAGCAGATCAGAGAGAGGACACGAACATTCATTTAAACATCAGCATTTAACCCTGGGAAAAGGCACGGTTCTCTTTAAAAAATATTGGAAAAATTAACGTAAATTAAGAAGTAGCCTAGGAAAACATGAGCAATGGAAATGGGGCTTACAGCCATCTCTCATCTACCCGTTTCCATTCAGCTTGCACAGACCTGTCTTGGGAACAGCCCTGACCTCCGTAACCATGAGCCCGTATCACCTTGGACAAGGGAATTGGAATTTGTTAAGTAAAAAGAAAACCAAGTGAGCTGAAGCAGTACCTTATGGTGACAGATTAGGATGTGAATATGACAGGAAATGCAAAATAGAAGAGATATTAAAAAACCAAAACAAAACAGGGTGTCATACATTCAAAGTCAGAACTTAATAAGCACAAAGGAAGAGACCTGGGTGTTCCCCCCTTGCCACAGCCCTATGTGTGTCTCATTCTCAGGAAGAAGAATGTGACAAGTCAACAAAAGAGTCTCAGGTGGTCTAGAAGAGGGACCTGGCAGTTACCCTACCAGCTGTTTCTGAAGCTATGGAAAAATAATGCTAAAGTAAGCATATGCCCTTGTGTTCAAGGGCAGAGATGAGTACATATGGCTATCAAGAGAGTAAAAGTCCTGAAGGTTCAAATTGCCTTCAGACACCAAGAGACAGTAGATATTTTCAAGATAACATACCTTTTGGGTACCATTTGTGGTTTTTATTTTTAAAAAGCCATTAGACGGCATATAGCCCACCACACAACGCAGCAAGAAATGAGACCAGAACTTAGGAACAGGTAATTTGCCGTGGAAATACCTAGTCTGCATCAATAAGCATTGGAACGGGCTGCCCAGGGAAGTGGCTGAGTCCCCATCCCTGGGGGTATTTAAAAGCCAGGCAGCCAAGGTGCTCAGGGACATGGTTTAGTGGTGGAATAGCAGGGGTAGGGGAATGGTTGGGCTTTAGGATCTTAAAGGTCTTTTCCAACCAAAGTGATTCTATGATTCTGTGATTCTATAATTATGGTTTTGCTAATAGGGTGTTTCTTTACAGTAAGATTTTGTGTGAGTTAATGGGAAAGACTGCTTTGAAACACACGCTTCAGTTGAATAGTGGGGAAAACCTTCGCAAAACCCCCAGATTTTTCTACCTGGTGACTTAGCAATACCTTAGAAGCATTCCAAATACTTTCTATGGTGTTTCTGTGAGCATCAAAGGTTTTTGGAGATATTCAGTCTTTGACTCGGATTACATGGTTTCCCAGTATCTTCATCTAGGCATCTGAAATGTAACAGCACTGCAGTTTGACTCAGCAATCTAAAAAGTCCCGAAGGACAGGACACTGCAAAGCATTAAATGAGGTTATAAAGAGAGGGAATATAATTGAGCTACATGTATTATTCTAGTGATGTTATTTTAAAATGATAAAAGTAAATCTAAACCCTTCATGTTGGAAAATCAGGCCCAGAATGTTTAACAAGATACAGCCCAATTGTTCTTCTCTATAAAGGCATTGGCATCTCGCCAGATGAATGAATACAGAGCTTTCATTAATTTTACATTTCTGTTAATATTGCTACTATTAAACCTGAATGAATTGAGCAATCAAAAGAGTAGAGTTGTCCTTATCATCATCATCTTATTCTGTGATGTTATGCAAAATCCTAGCTCTGTATTCAGTTAACCACTATTAGCCAGGCGCAGCACAAGATGCAATGTGAATAACATTTCTAATATTCTTTGAGATGCTTCAGGCACTTTATGCTCGAATGAAGGATGCAGTGTGTTACTGCTCCTTATCTGAGCAAATCTTTTTGTTTTATCAGTGTCTTCATTCCAAGTAATTGCTTAAAGAGGTATCATTTTCACACATCACCTAAAAAATAGTAAGAAAATAAGTCCTACTATGCACAATTTAACAGTGTTGTTTCTACTCCTTTTCACCGTAAATATACCTAAACCATCTGAGTTGCTAAATTAGAGAGTAACATCAAGCAGGCAGAATGCTAGGGTAGCTAGTAACAGAAAAAAAAAAATCTCATTTCTATCATTGCTTATAACGTTTTCAGACATTGCTTAGATGGTTTTCAAATAAGCTATGCAGCTTTCACTTCTAATTGCCTCCGAGTAGGTGAAAGGAATGCTTTCCTGTATTGAAAAGCATTTGGAATGAATTTTAGCCTGAATAGCTTACATAATACTACTGGTCTTAGTTTTCCTTTGTTTCCCATATATGGGATTAAAAATAAATGGGAATAGTTCTAGTTACACTACCCTGAGGTCATAATATTCTTATAGGAAATACCAAGGTTAGCAGCTTCATTGCTTCCAAGCACAATTAAAATCACTAAAGATTTTTGACAGTTGTATTTGCAGTACCCATCTTTAAGCTCCCATAAAGTTTGTTTTGTTTCCAATAAATCTGTTGAATCACAAATACCAGGAAAT
>NW_009259597.1:471961-511253 GCF_000687185.1 Egretta garzetta
ATCTCTGGATCATCTGAGTTGATGTTCAAAGTATTTGACTTTCTATCCAAGACCAGAAGAGTTCACTTAAAAATACTAGTAAGCAGACAGTACAACTGTGTGGACACAGTGGTCATAGGAGCTGAACATACCAAGAGCTTGGCGTTAAGGAATTTGTTGTTTTTTTTTTTCTTTGTGGGTTGTTTTTAAGTGAACTCTTATCTCTGTTCCATAAAATCAGTTCAGAGGAGTGATCAGAAGTTTTGACCATGCAAACTCTAAAAATTAAAGCAAATATTCCTGTACAGTTGCATTGCAGACATCTTACATAGTACAGTTGATGGCAGACATAATAGAACACAGATTAACTCAAAGGCTTCACCAAATGTTTCAAAGAGCACTAATCACCACTAATACTACTGTTCACACAGTTCAAGCACATGGATACTATAAGATGCTATAGTTACTAAAAGAAATACTGTGTAGAATTAATGACTCAATCTGCAGAAACATTGTGCACGACTAATTTTGAAAAGTGAAAACAGACTATGACTGTCAAAAATATTAACTACACATTTCTGCAATTAAAAAAAAACCCCACACTATTTTATTGACCTAAACATTCATAAGACAACCCTGTATCCTTTGAAATTTTTTTTTCCAGAAGGAAAACCTATATTCTACCCAGCTTGACAATACCAGTGGACTGTGTTAAAGCTACAGCTGTGGTATAGAGCCATGAAGGGGACTAACGTTTTTCCCCCAATTCATAACTGACAGCATAACCAGCTGTGAACAGGAACATGAACACATGCATGTGAACACCAATGTAGAGTTCCATTCCTATCGAATAATGAAAAACGCCAAGTTCAAAATAAATGCAAAATAAACAGACCTCCAACATTTCATTGCCTACTTTGTCGTAATTGTCTCATTTTGCATACACTAGATATTTTTTTCCTGGAAACTTGCTATCATGAACTCGAGACCCTAGACATGTTCAATCTGTTTTGATACACTAGATAGACCTGTTTTCATGAAAGTTAATTGGTGTTCTTAAAGGTATTTCACTGCCATCTACACATGCAAAGTAACTGGAGTTCAACAACTACTGTTTGTGCACGAGAGAGACGCATCATTCATCAGGTAGTTTTGGTAAAGATATCATTTAAACCTCTAGTTTGGCCTATCTGTACCAAGCATTTTACCTGTCCTTAAAAGTGCTTCATTGAGGAAAACGCATCTACAGCATAAATTATATGTACCTTAAAAAGCATGTAGCACAGTGAAATGATTAAAATTGTTAGCTGCTGAACTTGGCACTTGGTATTTGTCAGGTAGGTTTGATACAAACTGTATTAGTCACATCTAGTGTTTCACACTATACGCCTGTACTACAATAATGAGGATTTTAAGCCTGCTGTAAGTAGTAATGAAACCACTCAATTTATAAAGTAATTCTGACTTTGGAAAATGTCATGTTATTCTGAATTTGAAATTCCTCTGCACGCATGAGTCTTTTGCTACACACATTGAGACAAAAGGCTAGGCATGAAGCAGAAGTCGATCATCGTAAAATCAGAGTTTGGAAATATTTTTTCCATCTTATTCAGAGATCTTTCTTTTTATTTAGATTTTTTTATTAAACAGTAAATTCATTATAAGAGCTCACACAATCAAAAAAAAAAAAAACAAAAAACCTGCACCCTGGCCTGTAAAACTCAATCTCTTACCCGTGGGTTGCTCCATGCTATAAGCAGGTATGCTTGGATTAGCCAGAGAGATTACAGATTTTTTTTTTTTTTTAACTCAGAATGGCACTTGCTGAAAGTGTAGTAGTATAAATTGAAGTTGATATACTCTCATTTGGAAAACAGCATTAACCAGTACTACATTCCCAAGCATTGTCAACATTTAACTGTCGAAGCCGTAACAGTTAACACATAATAGCTGCAGGTTACTTCCAAGTAGAGCTTACTTTCTTCATCTTTGCATGCAACTAATCTTGGTCAGATCATTGTTACACCCTTCCTCCCAAATGTATTTACATCTTTTAATGATAATGGCAAGGACTGATATTTACACCTATTCTCAGAGGCAACACGTACAGGAACCTGCAAGACATCATGCCAGCAAACTATCAACAATACCAGATGGCAGGGGATTTCTTTAATGTTTTCCACCCCATCATCAATCATTTCTGACTGCATTAGATATGTATGTTGGGTCTCATCCAAAATCCCTTGAAGGGTTTGAATTCACTTGGGCACTGTTTGTAGCAGACCATACTTTCACCCCAAGCCTTCTAATACCACTGTGAGCTTGCAGAAGGGAAGCTCCAGCCCAGCAGAGGAGTCCATCCCTGGGACACGGTGCAGCTGGAGCACCGAGCAGTGTGGGGACAGTGGCTTTGACAAGCAGGCAGAGGTCCTGCCTGTTTGCAGCTGCAGAAGAGCTCGGTTCCGTGAGCTCAGGCTTCAAGCATGCAAGAAAAGAAGAGCAGCTCCCCTCAGAAAGTTATCTCTCTGCATTCTACATACTGTGAAACAAAGCAGGTAATTTTATTAAGAAGTTTTCTGAACTGTTTAAAGTCTGCAAACCTTAGGTTTAAAAGGTTAACATGTGGTTTACATAATGCATAAACTGTTAATTGTATTCAATTCTTCCCTTCAAGAACTAAACACAGAAAAATTTCTGTTTATTTTAAAGACAGAGACAGCATTTTATCAACCGTTGACAGGCTCAGGCTTTTGAAATATGGCATCTATCAAGCCAGTTATACCTTTGCAAGAAACTCTTAGTTATTTCATGCTGGTACCTGGTTCAGGAACAACTCAAGGAGAACTTTTTTTAACCAGTTCCACCGTTTGTTCATTCAGGCTCCTGTCACATTGACTCCAGGGGCCTGAAAATTATCAAAGGCCAGTGATGTCTGGTCAAGGCCTCTCCTGGGGTAAGGACTAAGGCAGGGCCAGCAGGGCAACTTCAGGTCAATCCTGCAGTAGCTGAGGTGACATCCAGCCAGCCCTGTGAACACTTTCCATTCTCTCTTAGGCCGCTTTCATGTTTCCAGAGCAACACAAGAGAGAAAGCCACATGAACAGCCTCAGGGTAGTCAATGAAAGCAAGAGTCTTCAACCCTAAGACCCTAAGTCTAAACCTCCCCTGGTGCAACCTGAAGCCATTTCCCCTTGTCCTATCACCCATTACCTGGGAGAAGAGACCAACACCCACCTCGCTACACCCTCCTGTCAGGCAGTTGTAGAGGATGATAAGGTCTCCCCTCAGCCTCCTTTTCTCCAGGCTAAACAACGCCAGTTCCCTCAGCCGCTCCTCGTCAGACTTGTGCTCCAGACCCCTCACCAGTTTGGTTGCTCTTCTTTGGATATGACATGGCAACCTTTTCTGCCAAAAACTATCATCATTGTAGTTTTGTTGTTTCACCTTCAAAAGATAACCAAAAAAATCTTATCTGAGGAAGAGCTTGAAATGCTTGACAACACTTTCATTTCCTAATGTGTAACCTATAGAAAGATGTCTCTGTGACATAAAGAACTGCAGGCCAAATGAAAAATTTACATTAATTATAAAATCAAATATGTATGATCAAATTTATTCAAATTTAAACTTGTACTGCCTGGACCAGTTTCGCTCCAGCATCTTAATCCTTGGCACCACTTTATTTGTTTTTGCCAGTAATGTTTTTATGGGCCACAGTAGGGCCTCCGGGGACCAATGATCAAGATCTACTGATAGGGAACTAGACAAAACACATTATAAAATGTGTTTTTCTTAATATAGGGTCTGTCACTAGCCACTCACAGCCTGAAGTCATATATATCTGGAGGCAATAGTACAGTCAAGAACAGACATACATGCTTCAAATAAACATGTTAGCCTGGGAAGAGGACCAAGGTATGATAAAAAAATAATAAAATGAAGTGCGATCTAAGTGGTTGTATTTGTTCAGATTCATTCATTTCAGTTGGGAAGACAAGTATGCAAGGGAGAAGCACTGAGGGATTTTGCTCTGTGAAGTACCCGTACTACATGGCTTCAGTAAATGCCTTTGTATTTGCTATCAGGCTTCCCATCTCCCTTTTACCTATTTGAAAATGTATAGCAAACCTGTGATTTTGCTTCTCAGACAAAAAACTAATTTGAAACTTTCATGTTAAGTAGTACTTTGGATTTTTTGAGCACTTTAAAAAAAATAAAGAAAATGTGAACAGTCCCTTTTTTCTTGTTTTCCAAACACTGGCAATGCTAAACACGAGGCTTCTCCATTACTTTCCCGCATGTTGCTTAAGTTCAACAGAAAGTATGCCATAATGTATACCTACAAAAGTGCATACCATTTTGGCAATGTTCATTCTTTCTAACCGTATCTTAGCATTCACAATTCTTTTACTAAGTGGGACTGCCTGTCTCATTAATTTCCCAGGTTGGTTCACATTGTGTTTTATTTAAATCCAAGAAATTTGTTTTAAAGAGTAGAAGTTAAGAGTTCTGCCTGATACAATCTACCTTTCTGAAACCACACTTTGCATTTAATTCTTCGTCTAGTTCTAAGCCCTCAGTTTTATTTTTATCAATGCTTGTTCCAAAATTCCATGTAATATTTGTAATATAATTTGTTTGCATTTTGCAGCATTTGGAATTTTATTCTATTTCGGAGTCTTCCTCACCTATATACACATTTTGATACCTATTCTCAAACTGAAGGATTAATTAAAAAATCTTGTTCCTATACCTTCATATCATATGTGCATTTCGTATTGCTGCAATAGAAATCATCTGCTTCCTCCACACGTTATTTTTTATTGCCTGTTCTTCTAGATCATGCTTTTTACTTACTCTAGTACTCATTTTGTTGTGCCAGTCAGCAGTGGAAGAAAAAATTCTGTTTGATATGTTTACAGTGAATCAGTCCTCACATAATTAATAGTATTTATTCCCTATTCTATACCCAAGCAGTTAAAATTTCCATAATAACAATTCCCGCCTGTACTGAATTCTTTAACACAATTTCAGGCATTTCCTCCTACATCCAAAAGACAAGAAAATTTTCTTACAGGATTTACTTGTCTGATTTGCTTTTTAAGGCCAGAGTACACTGCAACTTATTTTTTTTGTCAGGATTCAGTTATATCAACTGAATAAACCCAAAGATATTGAATACTGCTACGAAACTATGAAAAAGTATGGGTTTATAGATCTAGTCTGATAAAATAATTGCATAAATGTTGTCCAAACTTCCTCTTGTGATGTGTGTTCAAAATATACCAAAATATACCAACACCAAAGATGGGCAGAACAAATGAATAAGTTACCCAAATATAATGAACATATTAACTTATAATAGCCACTTTAATTTGTTGATTAATTAGGGCAATTGAAATGTATCAATACCTTTAAAAAGGAGTGATTCAGAAAAGGTTAAGGCTTATAAAAACTATTTAGACAAATTTTTTTGAGGGAGGGGTTTGGGGATTTACCAACTGGGGACCCACTTCAAGTAGACATAAGCAACTTGATAGATTTTTGCGCTTTCATCTTTATAAGTAATTCTACTAGAAGACTCAAACTTGCATGAAAGCAGTGTGCGATCATTTGAAATCAAGCCAAAAGCCGAGTTTTAAAGAAGGAAATAAGCCAAGGTTAAGAATGTAAAAAAGAAATAATTTCTATGCAGCAGATACCTGAAACTACCTAGGCTAATATTTATGCTATTAAATGATTACATAGTTTAAAAATCAAACAAAAACCCCTTCACACAAACCAGAGAAAAGAAACAAGAAAAACTCTTCTACAGAGCATTTAAATGATAAAAATAAATCTTTCTCCAAAACATAATCTTCACGTTTAAGAGAAGTTACTCCAATTTACTGCTGAAATGAAAAGAAAGAGACAGAAATCAGGGATGGGGTTTTTTTGAAACTTTTTGGTGTTAAGAAAAAATCAACATAAGAAACATTGAGAAAACGGTGTAGTGCAGAGCAGTGGTCACTGCTCATGTCCACATTCAGAGCACAGGGAAGGTGATTAATTTTCAGCTACAGTGCAGCAGGTAGTGCAGGGGGAGAATGTGCAGGTAAGCAACTGCCAGAGCAGGTAATACAGTATATACCTGCCCTGTGCTTTTCCCCAAAGCACTTAATATTGCAGCTACATCTTTAATCACAAGAGTGAGATTAACTCAAGTTATTCAGGTCCCTAAAATGAGCACAAGTGGAATAATCAAAACATTTAAATATTCAATTCCCATTGAACTAGCGTGTTTACATTTTTACCCTTCAACAAATTCTACCTTCAGATTAAACAAGCAAGTCCTTCAGTTTATGGAGTGGGAACTGCCAGATCACTTTAAACAAAGACGGGGACAGTAGCGAGAAAACAAGCAAATCCACTTGAATCTGAAAAAGGTGATTTGAACAAGAGTCCTAACTCAATCCCTTTGGTATCTGACCCATTGTGATACAGGAATGTATTAATACAAACATCAGAATCAAAATTCTGGAAATGGACAGGCTAACCTTACCCAGATGCTATGGAACCATCCCTAAGCAAGACTTAAGTATAAGACAAATACAACATGACTCAGTAAGAATTGGTGAGTAGCAGTCAAGCTTCCTGGACTGTTTAAGCACTTGGCTTAAGAGGACGGGGAAGAGGAAGCAGCAGTTAATCTTCCAGGAAGAAATCCCATCTGGCAATTTCTGGAGGAACAGATCAGGCACAAAAAGTACAGTTTCAAGATTTGTTTCTCCAAGGTCTTGTTGTTTTGCCATAAATGCTGTAGAGAAACACTAAGTATGTGTAACCTATGAAAAGTTATTACTGTAAAAAAAATACCTCCTCTCTTCCCCTCCAAATTATTAGGCCGTGCAAAATCGATGGTTAGCATATGAGACAAAACATGCAAAGTCCCATTAGCAACCTTTCAGCATGCAAACCCCAGTTGTTGTAATTGCTTACTCTATCCTTTCTAGACTAGGAACTCAACAAGGAAGAACACTTGCCATTTTGGCTGAGTGAGCACACTTTCTGCATAAGTTCAACATGCTGAGGTTCTGAGGCCATGTCTCTACCAGAAAAATCAAACAATTGTGGACAGAAGCATGCGATGGTCTTTGCTATGATGTTTATGTGGGACATAGTAAGTCATTAGAACAGCCTCTGGCACACTGAATTGGTGGCACAGTATCCCCAAGCAAATCCCTTGCATGATTCAGAAATTCACGTGGGTCAGCAATTACTTAGCATGGATTTCAATGGTACCATGAAGGAGTACCAGTGTACTCCTAGCTTGGTCCTTCAACACTGTTCCGGGAGATTCCTAACTCTCGAGTCATGACCAAACACATCCGTGGTAAAACCCAATAAAAACTCCACTCCTGAAAGCTGTAAAGCCTTCTCATGGTCTTTCCCTGGCTTCAGGACATCGTCACCAATTGTGGAGGAAGGACGCAGAAAAGCTATGTGGGGTGGAGAAAAGTCACACTGGGAGACATGGGTCTACCTTATTGCCTTACCTCCCAAAACAGTGGAACAGGTACATTTTGAATCAGCTACACATTTCAAGCCATTATAATTTAGGCTGAAAATTAAAATCAGCCTAATGGATGATTGTTGCGGGCCATGCAGATTAAATAAGTTCAAAACAAAGTAGTAAACAAACCATTTTTGTATAGCTTTAGGGAACTTGTCTCGTAGTGACAATTCTATACAAAGATTATATGCAGCTACAGCAGAGATTTAGAATTGATCTGACAGGATCACTAACACATCACTTAATGCAAAACTCTATAGCCTCTCAGAGTGAAGATACCTGTTTCATTTCTCCCTCAGACTCTGCTTAGCTTGGACATTGCACAGCTAGCTAGTCCAGACTTGGCCTGCTGGACAATGCTGTGTTTGTACTACAGATAAGCTGAGTATGAAACTGACTGTTCCAAAATTCCAAGGAAGCAAAGGCCGAGCTTTTGTTTCTTGTAACAACAGTCTTTTCATATGAAGAAACGAATCAATGATACTGCAAACAGAAATAAAAACAGGCAAAGCACATTTTACCCAGTACTTATTGATCTGTATCTCCATATTTCAAGGCACAAACATTCCATTGTGTTAACTAAGTAGAAAGGGAGTCAGATAGTTTATTAATAGAGGAATACACAAGATGAAAAGAAATTAGCCATGAAGCTGTGCCTGCGTTGATCATTTTTATGTTCTGCAGAAGGATTGCATGATAAGAATAGAGGCTGAATGCCTCAGAACCACCATATTAGCACAGTCATTTCTGGAAAAGTAAATCAAAGAGGACTTCCAGCATCTAAAAAAAAAAAAAAAAAAAAAAGAGGAATTTATGGCAATATATTTCATTGGCTAAGGGACACAATGCTGATTTCTTTTTAATGATTCATTCCAGAGTCTATCAGTGACATACACATCACAGGCTCATTTCTTTATGGAGGCTGTGGATTCATGTTTTCAGTGTCGAAGGTGTGCTTCCTCACCATCAATGACAGTAGCTTTCTCACCACTCTCCAGCTTTTGTCCTAAAATGTTCACACTGAGCTATTAAATTCAGCCAGGGGAAAAATCTGCATTCTGCCTGAGTAAGTTTGCCACAGTTTGATAAGAAAAAGTAAAAGAGGCGGGGGGGGAAGAAAAAGAAAAAAGATAACTTTTGATCTGAGCCTTGTTTTTAAAAAAATACAGAGAACACCTCTATAACTTCATCTATAGTGCAACTGTAAGACACTATTTTCATGTTAAGAAAATACTGGAAACCCTCGTCTCAACACCAGTCACTTCTGATAATTTGGTTAGCAGAAGTTGTGGAAACAATACTGGTTTTTTTACACCCTGCCAAACACTACCAATTACTCTGCCGGTCTGATTTTAGGAAGTAAAATCTTGCCAAAGGACACGCAGGGAGAAACCAACTTGTGAGTGCCTACAGGTACAAGAAACAAACCTTGAAGACACCAACAAAAAATAAAAGGAATTTCAGCATTTCAAATGTTGACAGAGGATTGCAAAATGAATGCAATGCCTCCACAGTCACGTTCTTCCTGTAATATATGTGAACATAGCAACAAATGTAGAGCTTATCCGTAGTCCAGAAACAGCAAGAAAGAGGCCAAATAGGAAAGGTTGAAGAGTAAACAAGGAAGTAAAAATGTAAGGTCCAGTTGTTTCCTAGCCTAAGTTGGCACAAAGCCTTCCAGTTTCTGTGGAACCTCTCCTATTTGAATGCTGTGTCAAATTTAATCATCATGAACAAAGCTGTGGCCACATCTGCTAATGGTTTCTAAATAATACGATAATACAGAAATAACAGTATTATCACAGCAGCCTTGATTCAGTGTACTATGTAAAAGGAAAGCTGTGCTCACGCAGCATCCCAGTCATTTCAGAATATGATTGCAGAAGTAATAAATCCTCTGACCTGCACCTATTTTT
The DNA here is from genome assembly GCF_000687185.1 of Egretta garzetta. Classification (NCBI taxonomy): domain Eukaryota; kingdom Metazoa; phylum Chordata; class Aves; order Pelecaniformes; family Ardeidae; genus Egretta; species Egretta garzetta. The sequence goes on from NW_009259597.1 coordinate 481,409, forward strand.
TAGCTAAGCTAACTCCAGACCAAGTTGTCAGCTTTTACATATCACACCTGGTTCTCCAGCCTTCTTCAAAGGCAGAGTTAGTTATAGAAGGGCATAACCTCCTAATGAAGTAGTTTTTAACATACATCATGTAAATATCTATGCTACATATCAAACCATATACTATGAAAACCAGCTTTCACTAATGAATATGATAAAATTACCTTTTCATGTTTAATTAGTTGATACTTTTACATCAACAGTCAAGCCTGGTGATTTTCCTTATAAGTACTAACTTGTGCCTGAGCTAAATAAATGTATTAAACAGGCCAGAAGCAGTAAAAATGAAGAAATATCATGTCACATTTTACTCACTAGTTCTATTCTTTGTATGCAGTGTCCAGTTTCTGTGGTAAATGCCGTCTGACTGAATTCTGTGGAGCAGAAAGACCTTTGTTTTGCTGTACTGTTGAATTTCCAGGGGTTTTTTTCCAAAGATTTGCTCATATATACTGCAGCATTTCCACATATTTCCTGTACATTCGGGATCCTATGATACTAGGCAACACTCCTCATTAACACAGATGCAAAGACAAAAAATAATCCAAAGCCCACATTAGTTGCTGTCATCGTCGCTTGTCATTGAATCTGATAAAATTTAGGTTCTGAACTGCAACATGTACATCCCAGAAGTGATCTATATCAAGGTTTCTTATTTAAGTAAAAACTACAGTTGCATATTCAATTCGCAAAAGGCTGGTAAAGTAATGAAAAAATGTCATTTTTTAAAAAGGTATTTTGAAAATCCTCATCCTTTTTTTATAGCTAGAAAAAAGTGTTAAGAACCACACAAAATCAATTAACACACTGCTGGTGAAAGTCCATGTTAATGGGAATTGTTAACCAGTTCTCTTCCTTGAAAACCCATTAGCTGCTGGTTTTCTAACCGAGGGGGTTTTTTATACTTTTGTAAAAAAAGACAAAGATTTAATCAGGAAACATCCATATTCTGCCATTAAAGGATGTCACTTTCACTATTTCTTTCCACGCAACAAAACCTTTGTGAAAGAAGTGGTCAAACTTCTTGAGATGACTAAGCTTACAATTCTTCCTGCCACACCTCCTGATGTTTCATTTTAGCTACACACACTGAAACACCGATATCAGGTTATAGCCTAAGCATATGCTACAAAACCATGGCCAAGTTAAAATTCACCTTCAGAATTTCTTGATAATTTCATCTTTTTGACATCTTGTGCGACTACCCATGTGAAAGACTAAGTTCTGGTAATTACTTATTATGTCACTCTGCGTAAGATTTGACCATCATTTTTTGCGGGAATTAGAAGTTTCAGGAAGGAATAATCAACAAAGGACCTTTCAGTTCAAGGCACAGTGTATTTGTAGTATCCCAGTGCTGTGCAACTACTATTTACTGGAGAATGGTTAAAGCATTAACTGACATTCAAGTCAATAGGACTGATGTTTCAACCTACATTATATCCCCATGTTGTGCTGCAGCGACCCGAGGCTGACACTGAGGAATGTTGACTGAGGCCCGGGGTTTCTTAAGCAAGCACCCACAGAGCCAGTGTTGGTGCGTGCCAGTGCAGAGGGGGAAAACAAAGAACTCTGTGGAATCAGGGCGCTCAGTACCTCTTTCATAGGAAAATTTAGATACATGACACGGTGCCAAGGAGGGGTACAAGTGCTTTAGATAGCACTGGTGTTAGCTATGTGCTGCCCAAGATGACTACTTGCACAGCAGCAATTTCAGGATCCAAGTCTATTCCCATGATATGCTAATAGGAGATATTTGTACTCCTGCTTGGAGTCTTGGTCCTTTGGAGAATTTTTTTGAAGTTATAAAACGTGTCAAAATGTAATTCGTACTGTAATGGCAAGAGGAAAATGAGATTATAGTAGGATTCCTCTTTTGGGAACAAAATTATCAGCTTGAAATAAATGCTCAAACCCTTGTTTTGCTATCAACAGTTCTTCCAAGACCCGTTTGGATTTCTTAAGAGAGCTCTGCGCAGTCACTTTTGTTCACATCTGATCATCACCTTCAGTGTGAGGAGCGAAAGCATGTTTGGAGCTGGTTTGGACACTGGGAGCTTTGTTAGAGAACAGAGAAAAGGAGTTGGCTTGTTAATAGTTGCTTTGTATGGAAAATACACTGTTGGATGGAAAGTCCGTAAAAACTTTGCAGCCTCATTTCAGGTTCATGAGAGTTATTTCAAGTTTTTAAACATTATTGGGATCATATTTCTTAATATTCATCATACCTGTAATTAAAAGAAACTTCTGGTCAGGGCCCTACTCAGGTAGTCTGACAGCAGGTAGCTGCTCTAATTTGTTATAAAAACTCCCAGTGCTTTACTGATAAAAGCTGGTGTTGCAGAACAAGCCTGCATAACCTTTGCTAATTAACTAACAAGATGGTATATTCTTTCATCTGTTTGAACAGCATATTTAGGGCATTTTCTCCTACTTTAGAAAAAAGATGAATAAAAGAAAACTTTTGCCCCGCTGCCCTGCACAGCAGCAGAGAGAAATGGTCCCATGACAGCATTGAAGTCACAGGATTATCATCAGAACTATTTTTGGAGGACAGTTTGAACAAAGCTAACATGCTAACTTGGAATGTGTGGCAGCTGCATATTTGTAACATTCATCTGGTTTTTATACCCCTTATTTTTAAATATCTTCCCGAAAGCGAGAGGGAACATTCGGGCGTATGATTAAGTCTCACTTGCCATTACAAATCCAAAGCCTGGATCGAACCCACACTTTTGTTCCACTCACACATGGCACGCGCGGCCGTGAACAAAGGAGCGCTGACAGCGCCAAGTGGTCGCCTTCCCAATCTGTTCTCGAAGAAGTCAACATATGCATATATGCACTGTGAGTTGTTCCAGGTTTTAACAAGATCTCAAATCACCACATAAAATGCTTCAAAAAGCACATTGCCACGAGCTTGGCACATCCAAGAGATTCCTTGATTCTCTCCCTCGTCTTTTCAAGAGAAACAGTTAAAATGTTTTTTCACTCTAAGCCGTTAGTTACAAATTCATTTTTGCAGAGCTATCTGCAAGCACTACTCCAAACAAATCAATTTGCATTTCTATAAAAAACCCTCGTCAAGTAAAAATCTTTCTTCGAAACTCACTTAAACTGTTCCTTTGCAAAAGCTAAAGTTTCTTTATCATTTTTTTTCCAACAGAAAGGTTAATTCCTGAAGTACAGCAATATGAGTAAATGACCACTTCATTGCACCAAAAGTTTTCTGATGAAGGAGAAACAACAGAGTTGTCTTGTATGCAGCCCCACTTCCTCCAGATGACTTCTCACAAGAGTTTCACTGCATGATTCAGACAAGACAATTTTTATGCTCACAGTTGAACCTCCCTGTGGCTATATTCTACAGGATTAAAAATTATGTATGTCCGTGTTACAAGTTTGAGGTAAATCCCCCAGCTGAAGCAACCAGGGGTAATTCTGAGAACAAATGGCTGTACTCAGCTTTACAGCAGCAGAAAACCTTGCCCTTACCGTACCTACTTTTAAAATTGGAAACAAAGGATAACATACTTAACGCCTGGAAATCAAAATGGCACTCAAACTCCAATACTGGCCTTCTCTTTGCATTTAACAGAGCATATCCTGATTCAATGTGCATTTTTGCCATTTTATGAAAAGAAAGTACCAATACCTTAAAAATATCTTTCCTGTCTAGAAGTAGAAGGTGTTATCTTTTATTCTTGCTGAAGTACATCCAGTAAGCTTTTTAAGGCATACTAAATTAATAATGAAATTGGGAAAAACTGAAAAACAAATTCACTTTTTTTTTTTTAAACCCACAAGCAGGTCTATAGAGTTCATGCCTCACCTGCCCCTTAATGGTCTTGAGCACATCAGTCATGACCTATTTTTCCAGAAATGCTAAGTGGACCCATAGATGTGCAAAATGAAAAGGAGTGTTAGCATTTGATTTTTTTTTTTTTTTTTTGATTGAGGCTCCTCAATCTCTTCACATCTCATTTTTCAAACAATTGCCTAAATATAACAGATGAAAACTCCTTATCATGGAGACCTTAAATTTTACATAGATGGTGTACATCAGATCTCGCGTAGTTTTGTCAACTGCACTCACAAAAAATGCCTAGAAATATCAACCTCAAACTCCCCTCCTTTAGTTCTGTTCTTCACAGAAAGTATATATTAAAAATACAATTTTGTAGACTTCTAAAAGGAGAGAGTGACAGTTTTTTTTCTTTTTTTTTTTAAATAAGATTAACATAGAAAAGGAAAGCATGAAAGAAATTGAAATCATTCACGTCAGTAGGATCATGCCATTGGCACCAGCAGAGAGAGTCACAAAGTGTCTTATTAATGAGAGATAAGCCAAAGTATTAAAAGAGTGGGGTAAGAAAAGTTAAGGTGCTGAAAGTACCTGAAAGTTAAACAATTGGTTTTAAGAAAGGAACTGAAGATAGATGTTTAAAGTATGTGACATATTTGGAAAAAGTTGTCACTCCAAAAGTGAGAGGTGTAAAGGAATGAGTGAGAAAACAGATGCTAAAAATAAGGAATAGACATGCAATGTGAAGTGAAAAGTCACAAGTGAGATGAAATCGAATCAAAAATGTTGATGGACAGATGAGAAAAGTTCCCTTTGTGCAAAGGTCAGGGAAAAAGTTAGGAGTCTGAGAGGAGAGGAAGACTGTTTCAAGTGCTCTATATTCAAATGGGAAAGGAGAATATGTTCTGGTCATGAAGAAGAATGAGAGTAACAGACCTTGTGAAACTCTGAAAAATAGGACCAACATAGAAAGAAAGGAATCGGCATTGATGCCAAAATGTGGATACAAGATTATAAGTGAAATTCCTAATGTTATGAGGTTTTTCAGTGAAAACCATAAGATGATCAGTTGTAGAGGGTCCTTTTTTTTTTCCTCTCAGACTCATTTAAGCATACTTTACCCCAGCTTTGAACTAGCTAAAAGCAGAGGTTTGGGAAGCTTCTGGCTCAAGTGACTAAAGGCTGCTTTTATGAAACCAAAGATTGATTTTTTTCAAACTGAGTGCCATACCTCCTGCAGGACTTCAGTGTTCTTAGTCGGATCAAGTGGTAGGATATCCTTCAGGAGGTACTGGAAACATGGCCAACCAAATGCTTTCCGGTTCTTTCCTCTGAAATAGCAGATACTGGTTGCTGCCAGGAACAGGACACCAAACAAGGTAGACCTGAGTCTGCACGGGAATTCCCGTAACTCCTGTGAAGAGCGGAAAAGCATAACAGCCCCCCTGCCAAGTTCCCAAATCTTCTATGCTTTGCTTTTCCCAGCAAAGCAAAGAAGATCAGAAAAAAGGTATGAAGATCAAAATTATAACATTAGGAAACAAGGTTTTCTAAAACTAAAAGTAATATTTACCACATATCAGTCCAATGTAACAGATACTATGAATAGAAAGGGTGGAACATGGAAAAAATGCATTGTATTAAATTTTGTGACTATTGAGGATGACAACGTGTCTATAAATGAGACACTTATTTGTTCTTCTTTGAATGGCCCTCAGGGTTTCCTTCCTGAAGTAACTGAACAAGCCAGTAGTATATCCTGTGTGAAAAGTGTGTACAAAACTGTGTTCTTCCAGAAATGAAGGAAAAATATATAAAACCCCCACATTTGTTACGTCATTTAGCTAAATTAGTCAGAGAACAAGGCCAAGTCACTCTCAAGAAGAATAAGATGTCAACATTTGGAAAAAACTTAATTCAACTTACTTTTGATCATTCTTGAATTCTGAAGATTTATGTTCTCCTTCAGATTTTATAAACAAAAATAAAAAGGCCATATAAATTTACACAGAGTTCCTTAATCCTGAATGACTCAATCTTTTGTCTTTTTTTGACAGAAAGAAAATATATCAGTGCTACCCAGAATACACTTGCTATTTTTACTAATGGTTTATTTCTAAAATAACATTAAGTTTAGTCAATAGAAGAGAGAAGCAACAATCGGCACCTCATAGTAGGCATTCCACAGAGCCAAAATAAGCAGTCAATTCAAGCACCAGAGAAAAACTAGGCTTCTCTTTCCATAGTCCTTTGTTTTCTTGGAGACAACTTACAGAGTCCATGCATTTTTCAAGACAGTCATTTTAGAAAACCCACAGATTAATACAATTATACTCTTGATTGATGTACATCAGAAATTGCCTTTCCAAAAGACTGGCTGTAATCCAGTCTTCAGTCTATCAAAATGCCATTGAATAAGAATACCCGTTTTGGCTTGGCAAGGCCTACAGGGCAAGATCTTATATTTATTAATTTTTGCCTCTTTAAAGCTGCAGTAACAGAGCTTGCCTTAGTGAGGATCCTGGAAGAGAAACCATGCAGACCTTGTATGTCTCATCCTTTGGCAAAATAGGATCAGACAGCAGAAAAAAATTAAATCTATGACATAGCAACATGAGATTTTGATGGTGGTTCACATAATTAATTATCTTCCTTGTTCAAGTTTGCAAAATGTCATTGGGGTGAAGGAAAGATTGAATAAATGAATACCCTCACAAGAGTGTTTTTCCTTCAATATTTTATAATCTTTTCTTGCAGAATTGAAAACTTCTGAATGGAAAGAGATGTGGGAGCAGCTTTAGAAAGTCAAAATCAAAGTATTTGGAATATAAAAGGCAAAGATATACCAATATGAAAATGAGATTAGAAAAAGCTTGCAGTATGGACTGACTCAAGTTATTTTAGTGACTTCATGGAATTCTGGTATTTAGTCCTTTCTTGATGCATAGGTAGGGAAAAATAGAGGTCAGTTTTAACCTCTTATTCACAGTCCCAGTGCCATGCACAGTATGACAACTGCCAGCAAACTTTGTATCCATAATGACTAACAATGAATTGACCTGTTATTCTTTAACCTGCAAGGAAAAGAATGGGAGAAAACAAAGGAGTTAAAGAAGAGAACTTGTACCAAAAGAAAACCTTGCTGATAAATATAAGTAGGAAAGAATTTCTTTTCTAAAAGGAAGTACAAGAAAATTCTCTGTTTCTAAATATGCCAGAAAAAGGCACTGTAGAAATTAGCTTGCACTTCAGGACTCAGGTGAGACTGATAGAGTTCATCTCCAACATACATCGTTCTGTTCCTTCAAATGATATTCATTAAGTGTTTTACTACCTTTTTTGTTAGCAACATTCTGATATAATATTAGTAGCTGACTACAATATGAATTTTCATAAAGCACACTGCATTACAGAGCAAAACAGAAGAACAGCAGCAAAATAAGGAAGACTATGGCTTGCTTAAAAGATTTATGACATATGATGTAAGTTAGGACGCCATTTTGAAGTGCTATCTATTTCATTCTGATACAGAAAAGAACACAGGTATTTTAGAAATAGCCACCTCAGATGTTCAATCAAAACATTAAAACAGAAACCTGAGGCTAATTCTCTTTACCACATATATACAGCCAGAGAGGTTTAGCATAATTGCGCTGGCTCAAGAGATTGGTGTGTTTGGCTCTAAGCGACCACCATGTGCCCAACCCCAACCCCAGCCCCCGCCCCAACCCCAACCCCGTCCCCCCCCAAAAAGGCAAGACCACAAATGTGATCAAGATTTAAATAATTACTAATACTTTTGCATATATAAATACATAATCCCTAAAGATACCATCTCAATTTATTATTTTACCAGCAAACCAGTACATTTTAGGGTTGAGACTAATAGGCAGCCAAATTCTTTCTCACCATGTGCTTTTGGAAAAACACACTTGTCTCTTCCAGCACCACTCAGAAGTCTTGCTATTTATAACACTCAGCTGCCTGCACAGATATCTCTGTATATAATTCTCTCTCTCCCATGATGTCCCTTCTAAATATTACTAAATTTGTGTTTTCAGGAAGTGTTGGTTTTTTTAAGTCAGATAACTTAGGCCATATTACAATACTAACATAAGTAGCACAAGGGTCTAGAAAATCTGCTAGAGTTTCTATATGTTTATGACTGTGTAACAGAAACCCAAATACGGGTTGTTTTATTAATACAAAAGAAAGAAATGATCATAAGAAATACCTTATAGACCATGTACTAAACGACATCATTTGTTTCCTTGCTGCATACTGTCTAGTCACAGCCATCAGACCTTATAGTTAAGTCTGTGTTCAAACATGGAATACAAATGTATTCTACGTCACCAGAGGAGCATCCTTCTTTAGTTACCAAAGTTATCGATACGTGCCCATCAGTCCACTCTATAAGAACAGGCTTGTTCTTTTAAAACACGCTGTTATAATAGCATCTAGAAACATATCCCCAAAGCTTAAATTTTTAAGAAACCTTAAATACCTCAGTGACCTCCCCATCCACACTGAGTGATCTTGCATCCTATATTATTATATATTACCACTTGTCCATTTACGTTCATTATTCAAGGAGAAAAGATGTAAGCATACAGACTCACTTCTATCAACTAAAACACAAGTGTTTCATTGCTGTATTCAGACTTTTCAGGTGTAAGATATACTGTGCTATAGGAAGGCTGTTCAGTCTTGACTTTTGCTCCCAATTTTTGACTTTTGTTACCAAGTCTGCACCAATCTGTTTTGTAAGTATTGACTTCACCTTTCAAATCAGGGAAATTTTTGGTAACATCTGTGAGGGCAGCATATTCTTTGTGTAGACATGCTTCATCTATTGCTACTGAAGGAATGTGGGAAATAAAATCCACAATTATAAATCATTAGAGCATCTTCACTCAGAGTAAGTTGACCTACCCCACTCTTCAATTCAAAGTAAATAGCTCATTAAAGGAAGGAAAAGCACAGAAGAGAAACAATGCCTCTGGGAAAAATTAAATTTCTATATCCAGCTTAGTTTCCATTTATTGTAGCCATGTGAGGATAGCAGTCATGACCCCCGGGGGCAGAGGTGAATGCCTCACTACATTAGGCCTCTCCATGATCTCTGAATTATTCATTAACTACAGGTTTATTTTGTGTATTATTAATGAAATTTGGTGACTGTATGGTGCTCAGCTACTGGTTGGGGTTAAACCATGACAAGAGGGTAGAGCCAGAGTGAGAAAGATCTTCCAGTTGTAGCTCATAATATATCTTTAGGCTGAAGAGCAAAAAAGACTGACTCTCACTAGTACTAAAGTCTTGGCTCGACTGAAGACATACTACATAACTGAGTCCCATCCTTCACACATGTATGAACAAATACACTCTCACTCCCCTTTCCCTCCACCTGCAGTCACCACAGAAAATGCCCACTTAATTTTCAAAATTGACAGCAATCTACTTCTGGCGATTTGGACATAGAAAAGTCTGCCTCCAAGGTACAGTTAGAACTAAAAATAATGTTATCCATCAGAAATAATGAAATACCTTCTGCTGCGTTAAGGTCAGGAGACGGTTAATATCTTATATTTCTGCTCTACTGCTGAATGAACTATTTTTCTTGGTGGTTTTCAACTAAATGTTGGCTTGAGATGGCATAGCAAGTAGAAGGATTATTTCTGAGTACTGATCTTCCTGACAGGAGTCTCTCAATTGCTTCTTGAAGTGACAGAAAAAAATGTATCTGTTAACTTTTTGTTTTATAAGAGAAAATGGAAGAAAAAAGTAGAAAAGCAGCACTTAATCTTTGTGCAAAGGCCACTTTGTTAGGTTTGCTCACATAAACACACAGTTTCAAAAATTAGTTTAGTACAGGTGTTTCAATTCCTGATTCTGCCTTGTTCTGCAGCTTCCTCCAGAGCTCGCTTGAACACAGGGCCGTCAGGTGGACTGCAACCATCTGATGTAACTTCCTGTTCATGGTGTCTGCTCCCTTCTTGGACTTACAATATAATCCTAGGGCGAGTAGTTAAGGCAAATTGGTGGTGTGGTACAGATTTATGCACAAAGCTACAGCTTATTTATTCAGTTCCCTGGACACCGATGCAACTGTGATTGAAGCACTTCTCAAAAATTAAATGAAGAGGAAGATTCATTCAGTGATTAAACTACCTTCTGAAGTTTATCTATTAAGAAACAGTAGTTTAGGAGATTTTCAGTAAGTAGAAGAATTTAGATGTTTCACAAATGATGGAAAATATTCAAGTTACGGGATGTTCATATAGAACCTTGCAATAAAAAAAAAGTAAATCCTGTAGATTATTTTGGATTTTCTCCCCAGTAAAATCCCTGTTAAATATTTCCATTTAAGTAAAGGAAATGTTCTTTCTTTTGAAGATAATGCTCCACAACTTTGCATTCTAGTTTCATTGGATATCACAAATTACATAATTTTATTCCTCTGTGATGTGACACTCCCATAAAGCTGTGACATGTGCACTGTGAAGTTTTTCAGAGGGGGTGACACAGCTTTATGGGAGTGTCACATGTGCACTGTGAAGTTTTTCAGAGGGGGTGATGAAGCAAGATGTCTAGAGAGGTTGCTGAGAGGGGTAACAGCAAGCACTCAGAGTTCAGTCTGCTACTGCCTCTCTCCTAACCGTCTTGGAGGGGAAAAGAGGGGCAGATAGCTCTAGGGAAATTTGCTAAACTACTGTCCTTTTCATCATATTTATTCTGGTGGCAAATAAGGACAAGCTTTGCTCATCCTTTCTTCTTAATCCCCACACCTTCTGATGTCTAGAAAGGGACGTCATTTTACGTTGGTGAAGCTCAGACCAACTCCCTCTGCCCTAACCCCAAAGGACCCTCTACCCCTCGAGCTCAGCTAAAATAAGAAAAATATGGTTGTTGCCTCTCTCTCTGTACACCTACTACACTGATGATCTTGAACACAAAATGCCAAATGCTTGAAAGCATTTACTCAGTTACATCATCTTTACCCCATAACTCCCATTTTCCTCTCCCTGAGCACCCTGTTAGCCTGTATTGTTTGTGCCACACGGATCAAAGCATTCTGCAGGAATGTGTCCTGAAATTTTTAACCCTTGCTACAAGTTTAGTACTTTATTTTGTTCCTTTTATACCCTCATATAGCGTATGGGTGATTTCTAATACATAAATAGACAACACTAAAAATAACTTCTGAAATTTAGCAACTATTCTCTGGAAAATAACTTTCACATCACTTCCCCTAAAATCTCATCAGTAAGAAAGACATAAAAAAGGCAGAAAAAAATTTTGTTCCTCTAGCCCTGTACCATGCTACCTAAAGTCACAGAGTCAAATCTGCATAATTTAGTGCATGTCGCGTCTCAGGAGAGTTTGAGTGCTGTACTCTGACCCCACCACTACCAGTTACGCTACTGAGATTTACTTATGCCTCATGATTTCTGAGATTTACTTATGCCTCATGATTTTTTTTTTAATATATATTTAAGAGGTTTCTTTATTCTTCATCAAGAGTTATTTGGAAAAAACTATTTCTAGGAACATATTAGGGAATTTATGTGACAATATGTTTCCGAGTATGATTTGTGTTACAGTTGTAAAACAAAGATTAGGAGATAAAGGCCATTAATTGTAGGTTGAATGTTTTCAGTCATTTCCAGGCTAATAAGAGATGAAGCAGAACAGCATCTATCAGGGATAATAAGTTTAAATCTGCACAAATGTTTACAGCTGGAATATTCAGATTAGCTTTGTGAGATGTCTGAACTGCAGATACACCAGGCACTGACGGAAATTCTACCCTGGCAAATAAAACTGAGATCTGGTCCTAAATTTCTATAACATTTCTGTTGCCATTGGTGAAGACAAATTGCTGTAACTGTGAAACTGGCATTCATGTTATCATATTGTATTAACAATTCTTTTTTGTAGGTTATGTGACATGTAAATCAAAATAAGCTTTATTTTCTTAAAAATAATTTTAATAATTTTCTTAAAAATTATCTTAGAGATAGCTTGGCAACTAAAAAACCATCATTCACTGTGTCTACAAGCATCACTGCTCCATTCAAATTTTCACCCAGAGTCCAAGTAAACGGAGCGCTGTGGAAATCAACTTTGGTCCTCCATCTGTTCATGGAGCATTTGTCAACTGAGCTTGGTCACGCACTTCAGGATTTCATCTTAATGTCTTAATATTACACTACAGGTGTTATACTCCCCAAGATTTCAGTAATGCTCTGCATGGAAAAAGTCTGCATTCTATACACAGAATGTTAGTTTAACAATATTGTTGTTCTTATTCTAGTGTTATTGCTTTCTGCAATATATTCTGACATATCTACAGATCTCAAATGCATGCACCTTAGGATTGGTACTCGCATCAGAATCGAGAATAGAGTGATATACAGAAAATTAAGCTAATTTATACCAACATTCTTTCCATTTAATGAAAGATGGAGGAAAATAACATAAATATATTAAATACAAATATACAAATATAAATAAATTTAAAATTTTTGTCCTTGCAATGGGTTTGGTTAAAGTAGGAACAAAATAAAAATATGGTTAATATTTTTCTGTCCCAGCTATGTTCCCATTTTCCATTCCAAGAACATCAGAGTATTTCAGGATACCACTTTGCCAGAGTATTCACTTTTCTGTATTTGCACTGTTAGGTGTTATGTTTAAAATTAACACATCAGTAGTACAAGAAAAAGAGTTCCTTAAGAGATAATCTTTCCATATTGAATTCTTTGCTTTACGCAAAATATCATAGCATAAGCACAGCATAATAGATTTTAAAGAATAAACCTCTCATAACAACTGAATATGTGGACAGCGGATTGAACAGAAGAAAATAGAGACATTGTAGCTTTTTTGTAGGTTCACACCGAGGACTTATATTTTCATATCTTATGTTCCTTATGCTACCATTTGTTAGTGGTTTGAGTGATTTTAGAGAGTTCTTTGAATTCTCTTCAAAAAGATTAGAAATCTAAAAAAGCATTGAGCCTAAGCATATGATTGCCAAGGTTGCAGCTGTAGAGGGTGGAAATCCTATGGGACAGAGGAGCCAACCCTAGCAAGCCTCCGTGCACACCCTGATGCAGGATGTTGATTTCATTAGGCATTTTCATACTCTTATTGCTATCTGAAAGAACTAAATTCTAAGAGCAAAATTGCAGTTACTTCCCATAGCTCAATGTTTTCATTTTGCCTATGAAACATGACTGTTGGGACATAGTCCACTCATGAAGAAATTAGGGTCCATCATCTTAGTATAAGGAAAAGCTGTTTATTTTTATCAATAGCCATGGCTGAGCAAGCAGAAGTTCCTTTTAGGAAAAGACACATGGAAGCCAAATAGGACTTGTTTACACTGGTCCATTCAGACTTCAGCCAACCCAACGCAGCGCTGGAAACTACAAAGGGCTTGCTTACTTTAAAACACCGGTAAAATAAATACCAAGGAAAATTTCAGAAGGCAAAAGATGATATTCAATTTGCTTTAAGTCATCATTAATAAAACCAAAAAAAACTAAGAAAATGTATCAGCATTTATTTGATTCTTCCCATGATGCAAAAAAAAACACAAACCAAAAAAACTCGTCAAACTCTGACAACACATTTGTCAAAGATGCTTGCTAGCACTGTTCTTACTTTAGGAATAGTAAACAGAGTTTGCAACAAATATTTGCAAGGCATAATTCTTTTCAAAAGAAAATAATTATTTTTCCAAATGGAAGAATCTCAACAAGGAGATTTGACTTTTTTAATATCTCTCCCGCAGCACTCTGAATGGTATAGTTCCACGAACAAGGACAGATTACTGTGATGTTCAGGGAACATAGTAAAGTATATCAGCTAGCACAGGCATAAATTCCTTAGTGGCACTTCTTTGGGGTAGGAGAAGTAATTTGGAAGTTTTGTTATAGTATCCCAGGCGAACAGACAGGCACCCAATACCTAACCTTGCCAAAACCTGCTAACATCCAAGACAAACTTTTAAAAGTGAATCTACTGAGAAAACTCTATTTTACAAAAGTTTGTGAAGGCTTTACAAGAAGTACAATTAGAAAACTTCTTTTAGGTTAAGCACAAGCTATCTGTTTTTCTTGCAAAAAAATAGGTAGCAACCATTTGACCATTTCAACATGTAAGAACTGAATTTGTAAGTAAAAAGTGTTCTAAAAGTTTGTTACAGAGTTAAAAATATTGAAGGCTTATTTACATATTCACCTACTTCAGCCAAGTGAAAGTTGCAGCCTTCCAGAGGAAAGCAGAAGGGAAGCCCCAGTGCTGGAGAGCACAGCTTATACACATACCTTGCAAAGCCTCATACCAGAGAAGCTGCTGAGGCTGCTCTAACCCACACAGAAACGCTGTCATCTGCTACAGAAAGCTCATCTTCTAGGTAATGCAAAGGCAACCATCTCCTGGGCTCATCTCCCAGCAGTACCCTACGTGCTAGTGTGTTCAGGAGACACCGAGGCTTTTTTAAACAAACATATGTTCTACCCTTTACCTAAAGTACAAATGACTTTATAGATTGCATGCATGTGACAGCAACGAATCCTGTGTTTTCCTTATTGTGTTTTACAGTTTACTTGCAACATGTTACATGAGTAAATAGACAGAGCTCTGAGGAAATAGTTTACATAAATGCAGGCTTACCAGCTGGTGCAGAACGCGAGCAGTGAAGTTGAAAACTGTGATAATCAGCACACGAATCACTGAATTTTCCTTCCTTAAAATCTGACTTGGAATCCTTTTTGCTCTCAACCGCATCTGAAGAAAGCTTATCCAGTTCAATTATCACAGCTGACATTGTAAGATTGTCTCAGTATAACTCAAAATAACACCGGAGCTGAACAAAAGCAGCAGCCACTTTAAGTTCAGCTTCCCCAAACTTACAGTCTGGGGAAAAAATAACTTCCCATCTAAGAAAAAAAAAAAAATCCCAAACTGTAATAGTGCAAAATGTTTTTATGTCAATGACTGAGAAACTATATTTCCATGAAGCTGTTCTTCCAGCTCTGCAGCGTTTGCTAAATATTGAAGTGCTCCTCTAAGGTAGAAAAGTGCTACTTCAAAAAGTTCTTCTGTTCTTGTAGTGACAACAATATTATGGCTTTTCTGTGTGGCTGCTACAAAAATAACAAGGGTAAGTGGAGTCATCTGTATGTCTGCTAAGTTGTGGACTTACTAACTTTGTTTTAAGAGTCTAATTCACATTTTGTTACCCACTGGTCCAGCTGGGAGGGGCTAAGCAATACCAATGGAAACAAGCGCATCCTGCATGCCAGCCCAGCAGCGAGCCTGGCAGCCACACAGTGCAAGTTACTCGTGCCACGGTTCGGATTCCTCGGCGAACACTCAGGTCTTTGTCTGGGATGTGTGCAGCAGGATAAATGACCACAGGCTACATCGTTCCTTGAAAACAAGTAAGAAATGGATCTCTGTTCTTACATTTATTATTTTAGAGCCTTGATTCTGAAGAGTTTCTTTCTAGGGAAAACAGTTTTAGTACTCTTAAGGCAACTGGTTTAATCCTTTAAGTGCTTTTTTTTGGTTTGTTTTTAATTTTCCTTTCCTTAGATGGAGAACTCAAGACAAGAAAATGATCCGTTTCTTTCCAGCCTCTGTCCCACCAGCCAGCCGGAGAGTACAATAAGCAGTGCCAAGGGAGTCACCCACTGGCGATGGTGGGGAATGACGCAGCCGCCAAATGCCCGCAGAGCGCCCGACGCGGGTAGGCGATGCTCGGGGAAGGCACCCTGGGTTGGGAGGCCTCTAAGTGCACCACCAGCTCTGAATTTCCCTTAAGAACAGAGGAGCTGATACAGCATGAGTTGTCGTTTATGAAAATGTATCACACGAGGTTTTTAGCAGGAAAATTGCCAAGCCTTAGCTAGAGAAAAGGCGATACAGTGAATTGTCAGCTATTAGCTCCCTACCACTTCCTTAGCTTCTCTTTGCTTAGCGGGAAAGAGGAATAAATAACGCAAGAAAAATCTATGCAGCCATGTGGCTTTTGCTAAGCAGTCCCCTGCAACAACAGGACAAATCTGAATCTCTAAGATCAGCTTGACAGAATTGAATTCTCAGGGCTAACATGAGTCACGTTTAAACCCAGCTGCTGATGGTACCCTCAATAATCTCTGCACAAGCAGGGAGCAGGTGGAGCACCCATGTGCCTGCATGGGAAACATAACCCCAACCAGGGCCCAGCTGTACAAACAAATAAAAAAAAAATCAATGTACCAGTGGGACACTTCCCTAAGGTAAGGGAATTTTTGAGAGGTAATTTCTAGATGGGTTACTATCACAGCAAGGAACCCAAGCGAGGTAATGAGGCTAATACTAATAAGTGGAGCAACATGGAAATGGGACTGAAAAAAAAAAAATCAATCACAGGGGAAGCTTTTCAAGGAGGCTAGAAATAATACACGGCAGTTGTCTGTTTTTCATTTCACTTCAATTAATTCACATCAGGGGTAGGAAAAAAAGACAGCTTGGTGAAAGTGTCACAACACCTAACAGAACTTTAGAAAAAGTTTCATAACAGGGAAAACAAACATTGTATCGTTTGGAAGGTAAAGCCAGCACGGCTCACACCAAGAAAGGGAAAGGAAGTATCCGCAAAACAGGCTTGCATTGCATCTTCTTTTTAATAGCCCTTTATTTCAGTACCTCTTAAATAGCTGAAGTCTAGTTATGCCATTATTGTTGGCTGAAGTAACCTGATTTTGTCTCCTGAAAGAAGCTTTCCACAAATGAGAATGCTGGGTGCTAAATTTGTCAGAATTTTTACAGGAGGTCACAGCCCTATTAATATATCCCAAACAAAATCCACAGTTTAAATTACACTTCCCTATTTATAAACATGCAATATATGTATTTTACACGGAGTTGTTACTTCAATAAGCCCAGCATATCACACAACTTCTAAAAAGAGCAGAAGCTTAATTCTCTAATGACAAAGCATCACAGAAGCCCAGAGTCATTCTTCCAAAGTTCAGGGTCCTAAGAACTTTACATTATCTTTAGCTGGGTTCTTGTAACTTTTCCTGGATACCCAAGCAATTTCACCTGCTGCACAAACCCTTTTCTGAAGGTTTTAGGTTTCTCCAATGACATTAATCTCAACGTGACTTAATTTAAAAATGAAGTATCTCATTACTATTGCTGCTGCTAAGTTTCCATGTAACTCTGAACACGTAAATCAGTCAAGGGCATATTAAGTCTTCAGCAATTTGTGACTATTTCTTCATTTGTACAAGGGTTTTTTCCTCCTTGGTTTTATTCATTTACGTCTATGACAAAAGAGAGGGTACCATTGCCTGGCAATTTAGACTATCCCCAGGCTGTTCTATTCTCTATACACATTACGGAGTGTATGCAAAACCCCTGAAATGCCAACCAACTCTGCTGAAGGGTAAAGGTCATCCTTTAAGATGGAGATGATGACAACTTACGGTAAAGAACTTAATTATCTTTTTATTTATTTTTCATTTCCAACTCTGTGGAAAGCAATTTCCTAGTGGTGATATATGATAATCCATACTTTTTGTTAGTGGTCAGTGGAAGACCTGAAAAACCTATAGACCTTTCCCTCATGCTATAGCAAACCAGAGGTGCAGGGCCGAACACCTCATCTGCTTTGATCTTGCAGAGTTAAGCCAGCCTGGGAGCAGCTGAAGCCCCGTTTCATGTAGAACTCCTGCCTTTTCTTCCTGTGTCTTTATTCCTCTTTCCAAACGGATGTCAAAACTGGCAACCTGAGCTATTCTGTGGTTTTAATACTCTTTTTATTTGTCAAGCAGTTTTGCGTTCTTCTATTTGTTCCTCCCTGCTCTATGAATGACTGCCACTTTTGGCAAGATATCGGAACAATATTTTTGTAAGCATCATAGGAACGTAAGGCATTTTCAGGACTTCATTTAGGTGCCTAAGGACACACATATAGGTACCTAACCAAACCAAAAACACCAGAACCCCTCTTCCTCCAAACTCTAAACTATTCAACAACAATTATAAAGTTGCTTTGTAAACAATAATCGCTTTTAAAAAATCTGGTCATTAGATACTTATGTACATTTTTAAATTATTGTCTCCTGCTTCTAAATATCTGCTGTGTTTGAAAATATGGCTGTCCCCAAAAAGTCAATATTTACATGTCGCAAAGTATACCTGAAAGTAGCATTTATGCCACTCACAATTTTTTCAGAGATAAGAAATTTATCTCTGAATTCAGCTTTTATGATGCCAAACTAAGTTAAATTTAATTCATAGAGTCCAATTATAAATACTTTTTCCTTAAAAAGAAAAAAAAAATAAAAGAACTGTATGCCAAACTGAATTTTCCAACTTGCATGAAAAAGTAGAATCTGATTTCCAGGGGGGTTGGGGGGTTTTGTGGATTGCTGTGTTTAATACAAGAGAAGTAAATGTTTACACTGCAAGTAAGAAGTGTTAATACCATTTTCCCTTTGTCCAACACATCAGTGTTTCAGAATTCACTTAACAGAAGACTCAGGCTTGATGGCCTCTTCTGCTTCGACTGAGTTGTGCCCATTTTACCAGCGATTACTCTAAAGTATTATAATCCTGTTGGGCAATGGATGTGGTAATCAACTTCTCGTCATAACCATTTAAACTACAGATAAACAAATGTTGAAAACGACGGAGGAGCAAGAGGTAGCACCTTCCCAGAACAGGGCTGAAACTAACACAGAATTAAATTTCTCTTCTGCTGTGTTCCAATTAATATTTGCTTATGTTAAGGTGGAAACGTTCCAACAGTTAAGAATATGGGAAACAACCTACAGATTTTGTTGCACAGCATCTGCTCAAAACTGCGGTATCTTCATTTGAATACATATTCACCACCAGGGAGGAAGTAAATATAAATGTAGGATCTCTCACCTCTCATAACTGTTAATCATAACTGATAATATTTTTCAGCACACAAACTCCACTCGAACTGGTAATGCCTTGCAAATTGCTGTGAGAACAAATATGATTAAGGTCAACAGACAAAAGAGCAGAGGCTTCGGCCCAAACAAAGGTAAGAATTGGACCTGCCTGCATGTTTACTGGAAGGAAGAGACTCACGGTGCGAGAGAAACATTAAGACATGCATTTATCGATCAGTTCCGTGAATTTCTGTCTCATTCCTAGTCATGGTTGTTGACACAACCTGGAACTGTGAGAAGGAGAGAAGACCAATTTCTGAAATACTACCAAAAACATCTAAATGGATGAAGTATAAAAAAATGTGAAGACCTTGTTCCTAGTTTAGGTATCTATCACCTGCATCAACAGTTTCAGTGACACAGACAGTAATGATCCACCACCTCAAGGGTGCGGTTGAATTTCTGGTTCCTTCACTCTGTACAGGAAAAAAAGGGCTGACACAAAATGTCATTGCCTAGTGATCTCCTTCCCAGACCTCTTGCCAAGAACTTCAAGACAAGCAGAAAGCTCAATCAGAATAGGTGAGGGAAACACAGAAATAGTTGGCCTAAATGCTTACTGAAGGAACTGGGTAACCACCCAGGGTGACCCTAACTGGACTTTATGAAGTCTGTTAGCTTTGTGCGAATAGGTTCCCCACACAATAGACAAGACTTCATGTGTAGCAAAGGTTACGCAAGAGTTTTCCCAGGGTTGTTTTTTCACAGCAGTTAGCGAAGTCCTCTATTACTGGTTGACTCACTACATCAGGATTTTCCTGAACACCCAACTACTCAGTGGGTCTCCAGCAGTAATTAGAGTGTTTATGCTTTCTTATTCAGTAAAACAGTGACAGTTTCAGGAAAGTATAGGTCAAAGGGTATTTCCTTTTTCACACAGAGAAATCTACCTATCACATTGATTTACGTTACTCTCCAAGTCTAGTTGGTATATATCAATTTAGAAAGGCTGTGTAAATAACGTGGTTACCATGTAAAAACGTAGCATCTCCTTGCTCCACAGCAAAACACTGGGTCTCCAGAACAAAACCTAAGGTGCATCTGAATATCTGTGATTTCAAAACCGTTGGTATTATTCTGTAAGCAAGAAGTAATAAACTGTACTGAAAAAAGATTCAGTGCACGCAGAAGGAATTTGATTTACACACAAGAAATGAACAATTCCTGTCTTACCTAATAGAAAGAGAGATACCATAAAGACATTATACCGTAATAAACCATGACAGTTTTTCAATAGCAAAAAAATGTTTATAGTTTAGTAAACTTTTTGATGGTGTCTTTTATATTAACTGAAGAGTAACCCATTTAGATTTCAACAGAGGCAGTTATTCATATTATACAAAGAGGTAGGGAAGAAAATGCCATCTATCTTCTGTAAGCAACCCTGGAACACCTCAGAGTGTCTGCTAAATCAATGCAGGGTGCAACTGGAATTTGATTATTTTACTATATAATCTCCATCGCTTTTGAGCCGGTAGAAAAGTGAGGCAATTTTGGCCACGTTCTGCTGATGAATTCACACACTGGAGTATGTTTTGCAAATAGCTTTCCCAGCAATATTGAATAATCAATCTTGAAAACATAGTTTTATACCTTTCATTTGCTTATTTAGTGTTGTTGACAGAAAATAACAATTTTTAATTTTGAAATAACTGTTCCATATAAATTTAAAATTCCCTTTAGAATTTACTGCAAGTTGTTCCCTTTTTTAACATTACTCACAGGATTCAATGAAGTCCTACCCTAAAATAAGACAGTGACAATCATTCTCTCTGGGGAAGAAAAAAGCCAATAACAATTAAGTAACTGGACTGCACACACTGCCACCAAACTTCACCAAGTGAAACAGGAAAATAATTTGGGACATTCCATTAATAGAGGCAGATTTAATGAGTTCCAGTCCACAAAACTCAAAACTGTTTAATCTTTAGACTTCCTCATTGTATGAATACATTATCTAAAGATAATTAAACCAATCTAACTTTTCTATATATATATCTTCCCAAAATATGTATACACACACACACACACACACAATTATATCTAAAGATAATTAAACCAATCTAACTTTTATATATATATTCCCAAAATATGTATACACACACACACACACACACAATTAATCCTGAACATGCTCTGTCATTACAGCGCAAAGAAACTTAGCTTCTATTCCTCAGTCTTTAAAACATCTGTTTGGGCTTAGGAATCTACTACTGCCATTTATTTTGTCCCCCAAGTAACATCTATGCTTTTCAAATTGTATTTGATTTTTATTTTTAGTGTGCTGAATCCATCCAGCAAATTGGATTAGCGGTTTGTTAACAACAGTGAGATTTAACATTAGGTACCTGACATTAAAGAATTACCAATAAAGAGAAGAGCCATTCCATATTATTATTTCATTCAGAAGAAATAGATTCCATTATTTTCTTTTTTCAGAAGGGCAAGAGAGCATCACTACTCAAGGCCTCCTAACATTGCAAAGATAATGTATGCACAGAATAACATATTTTACACCAGCAATGTTTGTCGGATAACTATTTTTCAGATAGCTCCAAAAAAAATATTTCCCCAAACCAGGAACACGAGAACGGAAGCCCATAATCACCAGCTCTCCCCATATATAGAGAGGAATTTACTGCAGTATCAGAAACTGTTTCCCTAATGCACTGGAAAGCTTTTGCTTTGTTAGGCATAAAGTCCATTTGCAGTTGCTAACATGTAACAAAATCTTGATGTGGCTAAAGCAGCATATGGGTTCTACCAATGAAATGTTGCTTGCACCCTAAAGTAAAGGCTAGAAAGCCAGTATGAGGCAAAAGCTCTTGCCCAGTTAAGACAGTTCCTCTTCCAGTCATTCCCTAACCAGCTATCGTGATAATTTTTGAGCTTTATGGAATGTTAGAACAACTTTCTGCTGTATTCACTCTTACTTAGAGATGAAGAAATGAACCAGATAAACCCTGAGGAAACCAGTACAAAGTCCAAGACCCAAATGCATCTTAGTTACAAGGCAATTACTTCTCTCAAATTTCCTCTACAATGCTTGACAGAGTAAGTCCTAGGAGACATGCCTGTGTCTTTTTTTTCTGGTAATGAGCTACTTCAATATAGATCCTAGTAAAAACAAGTTTAAACTCAATGCATTATTATAATTATTAAATTCAGCTAAAAATTTGTAAGTGTAGATTTGGAAATTTAAATACCATTAAAGATTTGATGTGTACAGTGAGTTGCTTTGGAGTTTGAAGATCCCTCTCTCTGACAGTTCAAACCTCACCCATACTAGTCTCAGACCAACACACATATAATCCAACCCAGGCTCTCTTGTGATTTAATCAATCCAGAGCAATTCAGTTATTTACAGACAGAAATGTAGATGAGCGGCAAGTTCACCAAGACTAATCTGTCACTTTTCATATCACACTGTCAATGAAACTGAGACTTGATTAAATTTAATATGGAAAAGTTATACTTGTTTGCATTTCATAGAAATTCCAAGATAGAAGGATCAAATCGGTCATCTGGATTCACATTTATTCATATGTACAAACCTGGCAAGAGCTCCAAGGATAAACAATAGGGGTTTTGTGAATTGCAATTTTTCTACCAGTCTAGCATTTTAACAGATCTGGGCAGGAGATGTTTTGTTAGAATACCTATACACGTATCTCAAAGAACTAGAAGCTTGGCTGCTATAAAAAAGCTCCAATGAAATGTGGTAAGGTGAATTATTACCTGAAGCCTTTTTCTTTCATGAAAAACAGTATTATAATACAACCACATAAGAACTTCACCTGACTTTGAGAATTTTCTTCTGATGCAGTAAATGACCTCCTCAGAAGCAAAGCAGAGCATCAAGAATAATAATGTTTCTATAATCTCATTTATAATAGAGATATTTCCTCATTATAATTCTTATTTTATCTATGCAAGATATTGTAATTTGAGAAAATATACAGATGCCTAGACCCATTAAAAAATTCTAGAAAGACCACCTGTTAAGGAATTGGATATGTAAAAGTATAACATACTAAGTACTCCGTAGGCAACAGGGAATTACGCAAAATCCTCAAACCTTCAATTATTGCTTACTTCTAAAAAGCAAGCTATCACACTTTGTAAGATGCAAGAGTTTTTCATTACAGAGAATTACAGTAAGTATTACTTAAAACACTAACACAGTCACACAACTCTTATTATAAATCAGGATATTCTTACAAGATTGAGATTAGTATTTACTACCAGAAGTCACTTTTAATGCTTTAAAAATTCATATGTAAAATCTGCTAGATGCACAGTATTTCCTCAGCACCAAACAACTGTGAGCATATTTAATGTATGAATTAGAGACTCAGTGAATTAATTTGAACTAGACACTAGGTGTCTGACTCGCTTCATGATAGGATGTGCTTGTTGCTAAACAGAAAGGAAATTGGAATGTTCAGGGAGCAGTCTACCCCAGAAGAAAACATCATATATATATATATAAACCTACACCACATGGCTTTATCTCTGAGCAACAGCAAAGCCTGCAGTACATGTGTCTGAATCCTTTTGGGCAACACGAAGGAGATGGGGAAAGAAACCATGCAATGTTGTGGCTCAGCTCTTTACAACACTGGTTAGTGTTAGCTCTTTACAACACAGAGAACTCAATGCTAGCGAAAAGTAAATGTCAGTCAGGCATGGCATTTCAGGGATGTTCTCACAAGTCCCAAAGCAGAGAAACAGCAATTCCATATTACCCTTTTTCTTTTTCTTAGCCCTTGTATTAAAAGAGTTATTGAGTACCAACAATTTTGCCTTTTTTGTCCCTCTCTTTCATGCTTTATCACCCTAGCTGCCTCCGCTGTTGATATTCTTCTGTAAGCAAAAGTATACAAAATAGATGTACAACAGTTCCCCCAACAGCAGGTTCTCCTTCAGAGAAAGGACTGCGTGACCAGTTAATTACCTGAACATGGCATTAAGGCAATAACTCCACTAAAATGTACCATGCCTTGTCTAAAGAAAAGGGCAAGCATCTCCTACCACATCTCCACAAGATTAGCTGGTTGATAGAGAGAAAATGATGATTCTAACAAATCATCTGGCCAGAGTTTTATAGTTCCAAACTTAATCACAAAGGGTGATTAAGTCACAAGTTTAGCCCTGACAAATGTTACTGTATGTACATACATTCTTTTTTTTTTTTCCCCTCATGTGACCAGTAAAACACCTCTGCTGTGCAGATGACCAGCGTAATTTTTAATTTTGGAGGTGTCAAAGTCTCAGCAGTTCTAGCATAGGTGAAAACAGTTCAAGGTCAGGTTTTTTACTAGCTTCAAGATTTTAAATCTTCAGACTTAACTTTGATGAGATCTAAACCTTGCTGAAATTCTCTTAAGGAAAAGACTTCTAATAAGGTAACTTGTGCATTCGGTTCGGTATAACTGTCAAGTTTTGATATAATTGAACTAATTTTGAAAAAGGGTAAGTGAGGTAGTATCTCAGGAATTTCAGTGTTTTCTAATATTTTGTGGATATATGTTTGCAAGAGCCATTGCAGGATAAAAGTTGTTTCCAAATTAAACAAGCCCTAGGATAACAGATAAAATAAATCCTGAAATCAAGATATGCTTTTCAGAACTGCTTGAGCCAAAATTTACAGTAGACAGTTTTATAGCAAATTCATTTTCAAAACTGGATCGTTTGTTACCCTTACAGACCTGTGAGTCCATGTGTGCTGCCTGCCTGCAGTCCCCTCCTGTAAGGACGGGTACTTGCCCCTAGGGAGTAGGCAGGGGCTGGGGAACATCACTGGAGTGTGCATGGACACAGGAGCCAGGTCTAGGCAGCACCTCCAGGGCCAACAGCAGAGCTGCAACTCTAGAACAAAAGTTCCATCTTGAAAAGAGATGGCAGGAGCTGCGTGTCCTAGGGTTGTCCTGGGCTTGGTGCTGCTTTCCCTTTCCCTCTGCATGAAGCGAGGCTGTAGCAGCCACCTTGTACAGGCAGCTAGAGCTTGGTAGCTTCATATAAAGCTATGAGGGAAAGATCAAAGCCTCAGAACAACTGCCAGATCTGATCACCTTTATTTCTTCCTCTCCGCGTGTAGTTTTTTTTTTTTAATACTATCCTCAAGAATTACAATAATAGTAAGATTATTTTGAAGTTAAAAAGTGAAAGTGATTAGAGCAAAACATTTTCACCATCACCCTAGTACCATGCACTGATTTTCTAAAGTCTGGTCAACCCCCCCTCACTTTGCCTTTATAATACAGTCCCTCTACTTTGTATGAACTTTGACTTCAGGCACGATCCCATGCTGCAAAAAAAAAGTAAGGTTCCTCCATTCTCACTCATATTCAACAGACTATTAGGGGATATTAAAATGAATTACAGAAGAAAATTGAGCCAACAATTGAGGGCATACTTTTATCAAGAAATAACCATCTTGATTGCTCCCTACCACACAATGCTTTTTGCTCTCTTAAGAGAGAAAAATGATCTAATCTTAGAAGAGAAATGCCTTGGGTACAAGCAAAATCAAACAGTAAGACACACGGATTTAGAAGTTCAGCGTACCTGTGATCTTTATTAAGCAAAGAAGACACAAGATAACATTTAAAGACGTACAAGTCTTCAGAAAACAAGAGAAAAAAAATAAACATTTCAGGGAGCAGAAAGACACCTTCAAATGATGTCAACCCTCATTGTCAAAGTTAGTGAAAGGAACAGAACATTTTTCATCAAGTAGAGCTACAGAGGAAGAGAAGGTTATAGAGCAAAAAAGGTATAATGTGCTGAAGTTTGGGTTATTCATTTGCATGAAAAAGGAAACAGCTTTCAGGAACACAAAACTGAATAACCTGGGAAGGAAAGAATCAAAACAAACCTAACTGCTATGAACTGCTATTTATTGAAAACTGCCCAAGGCATTTCATACAATCTTAGCGAACCTAGCTGACTCCCATTCAGTGATAACAGCCTCCAAGGCAATCACAGACTTGAAATAGAAAGACTTCAAAAACCTATCCAGTGCCTAAGGAAGTTAAGTTTCAGGTTTTGAAACTTAGACGTCTAAGTTGCCTCCCAAGAGGGCCATTGCTACTGTTGAAAACTCTGTTTCAGAGCTACATCTATCTCAGCAGCCAAGGGAACAGAAAGTGCAGTTTGACAGGTTGGTGTCGACAAACAAGGATGTTAAACCACCCAAGTCATCAAGTCTACTCCCCTGCGGTCACAAGTTCCTAGTTTTCAAAGAAAGGCAGGGTGAAATGAGCATTCAGGCATAATTTGTATCACATACATATTATATCTCATATCAAAGGATAATAAGCCCTTCTTGACACCTACAAGGCAAAAGATAATCATAGGATTACCTGGTGCAAACAAGCACAGCCCGATCCTTTCACACATATCAGGGAATCATACTCAAATTTAATTCTCTCCATGTTTTTTTCCATGAAATTACCAAACTCTTTCTCTACATAACTTGTACTCTTCCTCCAGTTGCCATCTGAAAGATATTATTCAGTTACTTGAAAATTTAGAAGACTTCTGAATGGTATGATGACCAACTTTAGAGAGTTTACTCTTATGGCACTCGTCTTCCTTAGCATAAGGAGAAAGGAGAATTACTCATAGTATATATATTCTTAATTAGTTTGCAAAACAATCTTCAAGATAGTACACTGCTTTGATTTTATACTTGTTCCAATCCCTTACATCAGTAGGTTCTGTTTGCATACAATTATCTTGGAGAATTTTAACCAGCCTGTAGACAGTATTTCAAATGAGACCCTGCATATTCTTAGACAGCAGCACTAACACTTCCCTCTCCAACAGAAATGCCTTGCCTGATGTCCTCTAACATCACATCAGTGTTTTTTCACAGCTCCATCACATTAGCAGCTGAAAGTTATCCTTTGATCAGCTTCACTCCAATTCATATTAGTCTGGTGACAAAGTCACACAATGTTAGATTATTAGTTCCTCCTCAGCACTATAAATATTCCCAACATGTATTTTGCCTACAGATTTCACGTGCACATACTTTTAGGTCACTAATGAACATTCCCACTCCCAAAATTAAATCATGAAGACTATGACCGACAATTAGTCTCAAGGTTTTAGGGTAACCTGTTGTAGTTTCCTGTTCAACTGTATCTCTGTTCTCTTTATATTAATTCCCCTTATCTGCACTTGGAACAATAATTTCCTGTAGGGAACAGCATAAAGTTTCCTTGAACTACAACATTGCATTTCTTGTGTGTAAGAACGGAGATATAAAAAAACTCCCAAGGCAGTCACTGTTTTCCTTTTAATAAAACTGGGCTATAATTTAATCCCACTTTCCGTTCATTTCCAGACACATAATGATTCTTTGCTTCAAAGCATGTTCTAATTTTCACACATCATTGAAGCAGAATGCCTCTCCCTTCTCTTCCCTGTTCTTGGAATGCGGTTACAAGGTTATATACTATCTAGACAGAGTACAGAGTCCAGTTCCACAGACTAACCAGAAATCTTTTCTTTTGGATTTGGGACAATACAGATTTTTACTCTTAGATAATTAATAAGACCTCCTGATTTTATCACAGTATAGTGACTATGTCCCATACTGCCAAACTGTAACTGCAGATCTACATTATGCTTGCATAGCAAGAATTAAGTTGCTAAAACCAAATTACCTGCTTCTGCTGGGCTAGGTAGGTGGTGAAGCCAGGCCACCCTGTAGCTGCTGCCCAGGGAGGTCTAGAGCCTCCTCTAACCCTCTACTCTGGGGTGAAGATCCTCCCAAGGGACAGGGAACAGAAGGAGCAGCAGCACAAACACTGCTAAGAAATGATGGATTGTCACAGAACTGCAGTGATACATCTGCTCACTTATGGTACCCTTTAGTCTGATGCTATCTATGGACTCACTTAAGCTTGTTGCCACAGTAAGCGTGGTTTTGGGGGGACAGTGCTGCATGCCACCCAGCCCTCACCATTTTCCTCCTCTGTAGGAATAGTGTTTTCCTCCAAGGCAGAACAGGACAGAGAAGGACTAGGGATGCCTTCTGGTAAACTGGGAGGGAACCATGCTTTAACTGCTTATTTAAATAAATCCATCTTAGTGACCCAGGGAACAATCTACTGAGTGACAGAAGGGTTTTATGTGTGTTTGGTTTTTTTTTATTGAGAATCTATAAGAAAGCCACAGATTTGTTTTTTCCACAGTTGAGTTTAATATGAGGAATCGCACAAGGTTGCATCAAGAGGGACAAATACACGCAAAAAAATTGAAAGCAAAAGCAGTTATATGGATAGATCTATACCAACTTTATTTAATGAACGTTTTGCCTTGCTTTTTCTAGTATCAAGTCAGCAAAATCCCGTTTGTTCAATCTGCTTTAGTTCATATAGTTGCCACCATGCAAAAGTTAACATTCAATTTGTTTCCCGTTCCTTAACAAGTAACAAAAAGAACGCTGACAGGAAAGAATCTTCTACTGTTGCCTTGCTCCTTCCACCCACCCAATAAAAGTCAATATTAACAATAAAAAGTTATAGGGGGGTGTTGTTTGGGGAAGGAGGTGGGGGAGGGGTTTTTTTATTTGGTTTTTTTCAATAGGTAGAAGTCTAGCTTCTAGCCAAAGAACTCTAAGCTAATCATAATTTATAAAGTATCTGCATTTTTCAGGCTTTACTTAGTTATCTATACCAATACATTCAATTTTGGCACAGTTTCTGGGACTTCATAAATTTTGACCATGTGATGAAATATGAGAGGCACTATTTCCCTCTAAGAAGAAAAAAAATCTAATACTAATGTATTCAAGGTATTAGACTTATTCCTGATCTGTAAAATCTTTAAATGGATAGATGTGATCAAATATGCATTAGTGTTAACCATATGCTTAAGCATTGTTTTAGTTTCCCCCTAACCGTAATAGAAGGGGAAAAGATTAGCAAGATTTATATATTTGAAGGCAGAAAAGAGAACAACTTCATGAACATGTTTGTGAAGCAAGAACACTGCTCTTCACTGTATTTCTGTAAGAAATTCTGCTAGACAATATGCTGGTTTATTGTGCCTATTCCTGCTCTAAAATATGCTTCATTCTTACTTAAGGAGGCTGTGGAGCATATCGGTGACTATAATGGCTTAGATAGCAGCTTGCAGTGCAAAGAAACACAGTGAAGCGTCCACAAAGAAATTTGAGAATTCCATACTGGTTAGTCCTTAAAGCAATGAAAGATGAAGTTAGCCTGAAAATTTTTCACAAGCAACCATCATTGCTAGAAATACACAAACCCCGTGGAAAATTGGTAAGGTAGGTCTTAGCCCAAAGTTAGCTTTGTTGTTTTATCTGGTCTTTTAAGCAATCAAAACAGATTATCATGCAGCTGCATCTCCCTTGTTATTTTCCACTTTGTAGATATTTTTGGGTTAATTTATCTTTTTTTCTCCCATCCTTTAAGGGTTAAATAGTTCATCCTTAAGAATTTGCTTTACAAATACTTTTTGCTATCTGTCACCATTATTTGCCATTTTCAGTAAGTCTGAGATGTTTTGCATAAAAAGCAGAGGGCATAACTCCATCTTCTCAATATGAACTTAAAAGTAGTTAAGACTTCAAAACCATTTTGAATAGCTTGTCACTTGTGACTCATCTGGATCTATAAAGCAGATGATTTTATGCTAAAATTTTAAGTGTGGTGTTTCTAATACCAGTGCAGAAAGGAAAATAAGTCATCCTGATTCATCCAAATCATCCTGACTCATCCTAATGGGCAATGATTACTTGAATCAAAAATAGTAGGAGTTGTTGGCTACGCAGACATTACCATTTACTACTGCTGACCATTGTGTTAACACACTGATTATGGGCCCAGAAGTTTGCTGCTTTTATTTGGTGGGTGCTTTTTTTCTAAAACCAATCCTTAGGTTACTTAGTTCATAGCATACAACCCCCTTATTTCTTCATGAATGATTACTTTTTTTGAAGCTGTAAATTTTTATACTGAAAAGAGCT
>NW_009259597.1:511344-520781 GCF_000687185.1 Egretta garzetta
AAATCCCTTGTGTTACTTCAATAGTTTAACTTGCTCTGAATTCTGGTCATATATAAATATATCAATTATTCTGACTTAAAATTCAACAGTAAGAAACATCGAGGACTGAGACGTGGGTTTTTCAATAATCAAAATTATTTGTACATTGTGCAGGCTAATAAGAAAGACAGAAAATACATTTAATTTTTCCTTATTTTGTTTATGAGCAACACCAATTGCAGTGAAGTCCATGTACTGCATTCTGTTCCACTTCCTACTAAATCTTTTGTTTCCTTCAAGGCTTGATAGAGTCAATCTATTGGTACCAGCATATGCTACTAGTAAGGATTGGTAGATTCTGCAAACTTCTTCTGCAGTTGTCATCATATAACCTGCATTTCATAAAAACTTATCTTTCCTGAAGAGTGATTTAAATTAAGGCACTTGATTATGTCATACCAAATTAGAAACCTAAAAAGTTAATCAAATCCTGAGGAATGCCTAATTTCTGGCTCCCCATGATGGCTGCATCATTGAAACAAAACTGCCCCATTCTCACTGGGAAATAAACAGGAGGGAACTGAAGATGCCCTGGGTTACAATTTTAGAAAGTTAAGTAGAAGTGATAAGCAAATGTCTCAAGTTTTTTTGGTTCACTTGGATATCTACAGTCAAAGTATACGCAGATAAAGATATTTCTTGGAAAGAAAACTGAAACCCATTTCCACTGGTTTCCATTTCTCTACAGATGGAACGATTTTTCTGTCTAAACAATTTCATTTTGCCGACGTGATTTCCCAGTACAAGATAGGCATAGAAAATTACAGAAGAAAATATCTTCTAATTTACATTACACATTCTTTAATTTGTACTTGTTTGAAGTGTACCGAGAGGATATACTTAGTGTACTGGTATGCCTAGATTTCATGCCTCACTCATTCCACATACCAGTTGTTTACACAATTTAGCATATTCTACTTCTCTCAGTAGTATACACCTCAGCATAATTACCTCAGACTCCAGATTTTTCTTATGTAGTGTGATCCCTCCATTAAGAGCCTAGCATCCATCTTTCATAATAGTCAAGAAATATTCTCCTTCACAACACCTCTTAATGTAAGATTCAACAACCCAGCATGCTATCATCTTCATCTGTACAGGGTTGATGCTGCTTAGGTCTCCACTCTGACTGACATGCTTCAGTTCTCTCTTATCGTAACTGCTGTCACAAGTATTCAGTACAGACTTTTAACAAGGTTCTCACCCTCGCCTCTTACTCACCCTGACTTTGTTTTTTCTTAGCCTCTTTCTTATAATCCCTTTGTCATTATCATCATGGTCTTGTCATAAAATCTTACTCAGTTCTTTTATTAGCAAGTAATTTTACTTTGAAATGCAATTTTCTTTTCTTTTAGACATTCAAAGTAAATGGATCAGATTTATTTTCAAGTATTTCTGGAGGTTCTGTTAGCTCTGAACAACACACAAGACAACCCTTGCTTCAGAGAGCCTGTCAATCATTTTGTATTACACTCATCACCATGGCATCTAAAGGCTTCCTTTTACACACCAACTGTAGACATTAGGGATCTATCAAGAGACAAAGAGGCATCATGGAAATTGTTTTGACAGAAAAATGAATACTGAAGCTCAACTTCTTTTTTGCCACAAAGACTTTATTTTGTGAAAACACTCCATCAATATTGTCTGAAAATGGAAATTTTTTTGCAAGTGTTATTTATCAGTCTTAGTTCAGTGTATTAAAGTCCCTATCATGCTCTTAGGGACAGGTTTCCCAAACAAAATATTTACTTTTTTTGTGAAGTAGGGCTGGAGAATCCCATGCAAAGATAATACTAGTGCACTCCAAGACAAACCAAACGCCTCATTCTTACTAGAAAAAAGTATCAGCAAGAACAGTTACCTACCTTTTAGAGAGTACTTAGCAAAATGATAGCTCTTGATTGTATTTGAAGTTATAATTATACTCCATGTCCTGATAGACCTCTCACGAGATTTGACAACAGATTCCACTGGAAGAATCCAGAGTGCAATTCTCAATAAACTCACTAAGACAAGAAGATGCTCTTCTGTAATTCTGGTAAACAAGATGTCTTCTATACTATTAATTAGTCCGTAACACATTTTTAAAATTATTGAAATGACTGATTCATCAAGAAATCACCATGATTTTCATTACAGAAGTCATTATCTGGTGGCATGCTTTTCTCTCCCAAAATAGTCACACAACTGTGTCTTGGGGACATCTAAAACCTTAGAAGAGCAAGCCCATGTCAAAGAGGGGTCTCTTGGAAGGCGTACACAGAGAAGAAGCTAAGTACTATCTTTCAGGTGCCTTTAACCCTTTCTGCTGCCTCAAAGCCTATAGTATTTCTCCTACTCAACTTAATTATTTTAGAAAATAATGACAATGAAAAAATCCAAGGAAACCTGATTTAGCCTTCTCACTCACTCATTCTCCATATCCCCATCAACCAACTGGGAGAGGGTCTGCAGCAGAGTCCTGCACCCTCCTCCCAGCACATTCCACTTCTCCCAGATCCTGTCCAGCCCCGAGGCACAGCTGCATCACTAGTGTTACCTTGCCTCCATTTTTTACTCAGGGGTACAAAACAGCTCTGGGAGGTCTCTTCCCTACCCCAGACCACCCATCTTCAGCTGTCAGTTTGAGATAGTTTTCTTTTACTGAATCATAGACTGATTGAGGCCAGAAGGTACCTCTGGAGGTCATCTGGTCCAACATTCCCACTCAGGTGGGGCAACCTAGAGCCAGTTCCCCAGCACTATGTCCAGACAGCTTTTAAATATCTCCCAGGATGGAGAATCCACAACCTCTCTGGGTAAATTTGTTTAACTCCCTTTGTGCTCTCCATTTCAGTCATGCTACAGTGATCCAGCTGTACACAAAACATCATCAACTGTTCATGAATTGAGTAAATAAACTAGGGATTTGTGAATAATTACACCACCTTTTTATGGTCTGGTCAAAAATACATAATACAAAAAAATGCGTACTACCTTAGATAGAAAGCACTCTATGCATGGGACTGCTAGACTGCAACAAAATCAAGTTATTGGAGCTGTGGGAGCAATTTGTTGCATTATACACTCAAAGCTGAATATAATTATCTCATAAATAACTAAAATGAACCAAGCAGCAGTGACAAGCCTGAGAACAAAATTTGTGTTCTTCAAAATATTGGCATTGAATGCAGAACTTAAAGCAATTTTCTTTCTTTTGGCACATTAGTTCATCCTGGTGGCATTTTGCCCACTTCACTGCAGACCTCCTGCCCAGGTACACCCTCCTTTTAAAAGGGAATTCTGTGTTGCAATCAGAGATTTCTGGCTTATGGAAAGGGTGACTTCTTTTGGGTTTGCTTTATAAGTGCTCATGTATGCTTTATTAGCTCTACTGTGTTTCGCATGTGAGAGTTCATAATGTTCATGAGTGTTTTTGCTACAAGACTTGTAATTCTTCATAAGATAGTCTCTACGTTTTAATTTCTTTACAAAAGGAAAAATGTTTTTGACTTATGGAATTAATTTCTTCCTCACTGTAGTAAAAAAGCAGTAAACTAACAGCTACACAATGTCTTGGCTTTGTTTTTGCAGTAAGTAAATTCTTTTTAATCTGCCCTAAACCAGGCATCTCTGGAGGAAAACACAAGTAAATACACTAACCATCATATTGCAAATTCATCCTACTGCTCTCTGTTCCTAACTAGTACTGAATCCACATAGCTACCTTCAGGTGGAATATTCTTACTGTGTTTCCATACAGATACACCAGATATTAAAATTGAGAACTGATTTAGACCAAGATCCCCACAAAACAAGGAAATTAAAATGAATTCACAGGGCCAGATGATTTTGGTTCTATCACAACAGCAACATTTCACTGCTTTTCCAGGTATGGTGTGTAACAGATGAGCAGAAAAACTGTCAAGGCAGAAATGCAGCTTTGCTTTTGAATTTCAGAGAATTAAAATCCCCCAGACCATGCAAGAGTAACATGTCAATTATAGAGCATTTTTCCTCATTTTGCTTCATCTTAAAACAAATTAAGGAGCAAATTTTCACAAATCTAACATGTGCAACAGCTATCAGTAGACTGATTGCCACATAAACATCCAAATGAAGAGGTTATCTGCCCAGATGGGAGCAGGAGCAGTTTTGAAAGTCTGGTTCAAATATTGGATATTGACTCCTATCAAACACCAGTGCTACAGGTGTTGCTCTAGACGACAGCATACAGATTTTAATTCAACACAATTAGTTGCTGGTACCAATGGGAGAAGAATGATTCTTGCAAGTAACAGTTAAAAAGATCAAGATGAAAAATGTTCAAAAGAGTAAGGAAAAGGGTGGGAAAAAGAAAACATTTAGGAGTTGAAGGGAGAGGAGGGAGAATACTGCAGCAGGCAATATCAGTCTTCATTTGAATGAAAACATCGGGGTAAAATCAGTACTGGCAGTATTTTTAATAGCTTTTCCCACCATGCCCTTTCAGTGTAGGCACTCAATTACAACCATTTTAAGCTATTATCTCATTTAAAATATCTGTGTATCCTTCTGTCAGATTAATCTTCCTTGAAAATAGTAAAAATGAAAAACCCCAAGTATTAGCAATAGTAATAAAAGCCAGATATGAATGCAGCATTTTCTCATTTTTCAGAAGCTTCCTCAACATCAGGATTCTTTGGATTTTGCCTGTAGCACAGGTGCTGAGAACAACACCCTCAGATTTTATATCATTGCTTGGTGTTGGAGCCATTGGGTTCAGCATCCTGGCCTGTACCTTTCTCCTCTCAGGTACAGTACTTGGCTACACCAGCATAAGGGAAAATGTTTTTTCTTTTAATCTCCTCTATTATCAACAAGAACATCAAAACATTAAGTACTAATTCAATAAAGTTTGTTGAACTGTTTCTCTCCAAAACATTTAAGATTTTTATATTATAACCCACCAACTTAAAAATTCCATTATATAAAACCAATATTGTAAGTGATTTTATAGTTAGTTTTATTGTTACCTCTGTTGGCAAGCACTCATTTGTGCATTACTCAACTTTTATACTTAGTGCAACAGTCAACACGCAATCAACAGTTCATTTGTGTCTTGACTTCTTTTTATGCATGGAAAAAACTAGGAGATGCTTTTACAATCCAAATCTTAAATCACTTCTACTGTTTAACCACCTATCCAATATTCTCAGAAGCCTCTTGAAAAATCTTCCCTTTAAAACTTCAATTGCTGTAGCAAACTCAGAATAATCAAGTTGCTTGAGTAAGGACTGAGCAGATAATTATGAATAACATCCAAAGGCCCATATACAAGCTGTTAGATCTGTTTTCTTAGAGAACAAAACATGAATTTCACCACAGAATTGCATAACATAGGCTTAAAGTTTTTTTGCAGTAAAATTGCTTAAGACTCAGTGTTGTTTCTAGTCAAAACGTGTAGCTCCCACTGATTTAAGTGATTCCAGAATTAGCCTTTCGGCGATTTCACACTTCCACCAGCATTTTTCAGAATGAGTTTTTCCTTTTCTTTCCAAGCAAGCTGTCATCCCACTTATCCATAGCTAATATGTGCTTGACTTTCTTCATAGCTTTCTTACTTCTTCCTTAACAGCTTTCTTACAGTTTTTGTAGCGTTTTTTTGATTTTAAAATGCCCTTAGAAGGCACAGTACCTGAGACAGGAGGGCAGGCAAGACAGCTACGCCTGGCACAGTCAGATGGGAGCCATGCAGAGCAGTGGGTCTGACCGTGCGTTTGGCACTGCAGCTCACCCTCTCCACCGAGGGGATGGATGGTAGCATGCCATTTAGTT
This sequence comes from Egretta garzetta, assembly GCF_000687185.1. Taxonomy (NCBI): domain Eukaryota; kingdom Metazoa; phylum Chordata; class Aves; order Pelecaniformes; family Ardeidae; genus Egretta; species Egretta garzetta. The sequence goes on from NW_009259597.1 coordinate 517,183, forward strand.
TAAAAAAAAACCCCAGAACATTGGTACTTCATTTCAGGCTATTCCTTGATGTGCAACTCTTTCCTGAAGCATAACCAAGTGCTCTTTGCACCTGTTTTGCACAGAGGAATGAAATTTTACTTATAGTCAAACAGTTTTAGATACAGCTTCTAGTGAGAAACTGGGATCGGAGTCAGATTTCTGTGGCTTCCCTCAGCACCAGCGCAAGCATCTGGAGAAGATAATCTTGTGACAACAGTTTTAAAAAAATTATCACATTACAACCTACAGTAAATTCTGAAGTTGAAGGGAGCTATTCTTTCACTCAACCTTCAACACGCGCATTATTTATTCCCCTCCCTGTGTATTATTATGCAGGCAGAGATGAAATCGCAGAGAAAGAAGTTATGTAGCCTGAATGCTACTTATTTAAAATCCCATAGACCTGATCTTACAGAGGCTTTACTCCTCCTGCTTTTTTCACCATTTTCCTACAAGCTTATCTGACAAAATATTTATTGTCTGACTCTTCCTCAATACAGGAGCAGCATCAAGTTCCTGATCAGCATTCACTCATAATCTGGTCTGCAACCTTATAAAGAACCATCAGTGATGGAAACTCCTTGCCATAACTGACCTGTAGGTATTTGGGACAAGAGCAAAACAAAAGTAATTTCAGACGGGTTCCTTTCAGCACATATTCAGGAAAAAACACGGCAAGGGATCTATCTTTAACATCAGTTGACATATAAGAACTTGTCAGGTCCTTTCCGCTTACCATAAACAATTTCCTATAAGCTATGTTACCCTCCCCATCCCCTCTCTCTCATTGCTGGTACTGAAAAAAAATCAGATTGTCTCTATTTCTGTTGTAGCACTTAATGAATATTCTTAAAATTGATAAAATATCAGAAGTACAACTGGGATAAACATTTGGCAAACAATTTATTCACTGGAGGTAAAAATACACTTCTAAAGTAGCCAAAGATTTAGTGGATTCATGTTGCACATGCCAAATAGTTTTACCCCTGAGAAAAATACAACATCTTGAAGTTTTATTTGCTTTTTTTAAAAAAAAATCTGCAGGTGATCTGTTTCCCTTAGAATCCAAATTTGCATGTACAGTTAAGAAAGCAAATATGATCCAAGCATGATGGTAGGAAATCATCTTGTCCAGACTTGTCGTCTTGTCTTATCCAGATACCTACAAAACCCAGAGCATGCTACTGGTTTGCCCAGAGGGGCAGAATCCAATATCCCTAGTTATTACGGGCAGGAAGTTCTGGACCACCAGATGAATGAAGATGGGACTAATAAAGCCCCATTCCCTGATTCCCATATTTAAGGCTGATAACTCTCAGGTACAATGCTGTTTCATTTCTGTTTTGAGTTGGATACACACCTTAACAGCCATTCTGACTTTTTGACTTGAAGGCAGAGTTAAGACCCTACGCTATGAGCATAGAGCCCTATGCTCTGTGCATAGAGCCAAGCCCAGGTTGGAGCACAGCCCTGTAGAGATGCTCAGAGGTGATCCCTCATCCCAGCCCAAACACCAAACCCCCTCTGCTGTAGGCCTTGGCTCTTGCCCTGTGGTTCTGGCAAACATGCCTCTGAACATTCATGATTAGTATGTTAACTTTAAGGTTTCCCAGCTTTGAGGAATTCAACAAAATCTTAACAAGTGAAAAAGGAAGCCAGAGAAAGAGGGAGACAACTCGCCCACAACACCAAGCAGTTTATTACATGAGCAAAAATGGGAACAACCTAAGGACAGGTGGCAGATCACATCTCTAGCAAGCACATAGGTATCACATCAGAGGATGGCAGTAGGTAAACAGCAGCATTGGAAAACAGAGGTTCAAGATGGCAAGGTAGACTTTTCTTGTTCTGAAAAAACTGGATTTGTCTTGCACCATTTCCTATAGGTCATTCGTATATGACAAGTGTTTGTGCACACATGTATGTGGGAAAAAAATTTAAAGGAAGTTATAGAAAGAGTTCATGCAAAACCTTAGAGATCTGGAAAAGCATCAACTCTTGTGAACGTTTATACTAAATCTGAAATTTGATGTTAAGTCATTTGAATGTACTTGACAAAGTAAAATCAATTTACCATGACTAACACTGATACTACATCTTGGCTGAAATTACTTTATAGCCAAACACAATGAAAGCTAAAGGTGCTCAGCAGTATAAAATATTCAAACTTCATTTTAAGTGTTCAACTCTAGAGCATAAATGTGCCTTTAATGCAAGTAGAGTCCAAAAAATGTTTAAGTTTTTTTCAAGCTCGTGGGCCGCTGTTGCATTAAGACACAGAAGGATGAAATCTTGAGATTTGTAGTTCTTAGAGAAAAAGCAGACCAGGATCTTGCAGAAAAGGTCCAGAGGATACACAACTCATTCAGCAGCTCATGGATCCCACTGCCAAGGGGGTGTGCATCATTAGCTGGTGACACATCTCAACCAGGTGAGAATTGGGAACCATTTCCCATTTCAATGGGACCAACCATTTCAGAAGGCCTATCAGAGGACCAGCATGCCTCCAGGTGCATTGTTTCTCAGCTCAAAAGCCCCCCAAAAGCTGTCTGGGGAGTAACTGGCTGAAGATAAACACCCACCAGGGATAAAAAGCAAAGGCCAAAATATTTCTGAACATCTGTTAAACTTTAAATACCTTTGGGAAGCAATTGATCTGAAATATCTGCCTCGACCCACTGCTGCATATATATGCGGTGTTATTATAACATTGCCCTTACAAATGAAATCTTGAAGTCCTCCCTTATAAAAAGCTTCAAGCTAGCTTCAAAAATGCTGAGGAGTTACACTGCTGGACACTAACAATACTTGTGTTAGAACTCCTGGCTAGAACAGAAACCCTATTTTGAAGCCTTCTGGAAAAAAAGTAAGCTAGCAAAGTCAAAGGTCCTAAAGGCTTGGAATACATCAGTGTTTAAATATTTGTTTTCCTCCTGTAGGGTGATGGGAATGAGGTACTAGAGCACACATTTTCAAGAGAGTTGTATTGATGTTGTTGTCACTGTTTATAAATTTTCACATGAGTTTACACATTAAAGCAAAGGTCTAAATCATTAGGTGAGTAGCTGCTAATTACAGGGCTGTATTATGAGCTGCATGCGCAACTCAGAAGCCAAGGGAAGATAACATTTAAGGCAATTGAGAAAGGCCGTCACACATAGCGTAAAAGGAAGAAAGCAGCCTTCCAGCAGTAGAGTGGTGAGCAGAGCATCCAGCTGGCTGTGGACAGGACTTCTCAGGCTGCTCATTTCACCCCATCAGTTATGGCCACACTGACTGAGGGAGGCCATTAGCTGTGTATCAGCTTCTCCATCTCCCTTTTCACCTGAGGTAGGATCACCAGCCGAGAACTGCAGGCAGAGACTAGGAGCTCACTGTAAAAAATCAGCCAAGTGAGCAGACTGGAGAACACAGGGCACCGTGCCGTCAAAATCTAACACCAAGATGAACAGAAAGAAGAGTGGGGAGGAAAGGGTAGGAAAAGCAAAAGGTAAAGTGAGCAATAGTGGGCAAAAATCAGCTGGGTAACAAGTATCTGGATTACAAAATTAACATGAAGAAATAAGTCATAAGCATCA
>NW_009259597.1:520948-534950 GCF_000687185.1 Egretta garzetta
AAGCATTACAAAAAGCTACAAGTGCGTGCTAAAGCCACCTGCCCACCACATTTTTTTCAACAGCCAATGTTATAGAGCTGAAATCACCTTAACAATCCTTTTACCCTGCTGAGAGCTGCTGTTTCCATTTTGTGGTTTTGTTTCTAATGAAGGCAGAATCAATGGGATCAAATTTAATAACCTGAAGTACCTTTAGATACCTAATAGATATCATATGTTACCATTTACCTAACAATTGACTGACTAATGAGAACATTTTTAATCCATTTATAACTCTTCCGACTCAGCACTTTCGAATGACAAAAAAACCAAAGAAGGGTAAGATGCCTTCCTCTAAGCCAAGTAAAACATTACTGTAATGAGTAACATAAGCAACCTCATTGTTTGGACACAGCTTTACAATTTGAATATTAACATTTGATGTTTCTATTCCCTCCAGAAACTGTGCTTCCTCATTTTATTTAAGATTTGGAGAAGGGAACAGAGCAAGGGATAAACATGAAAAAGGAGAAAGGAACAGACTAGGAGAAGAAAGGGAACAAGAGCAAGACAAGCCTACCAGAATGCATGTATAGTACACAGCTTCTTTATACAACCAGCGCTTACAGAAAGCAACTCTTCCCACTCTCTCTCACTTTGGATGTGTCTGCAGTTGTGTTGCTCATGCTTCATTACCCACCAGGCAATTGAGTACAATTCCTCTGAAATGCACTGGGCCAGACTAAGACAGGAGAAGGTAAAAAGCACGGTAAAAGATTTTGAGAACAAATTGGACTACGACTGCTCTGAAGCCCGTAACACTGGAAGTACAATGTCAACTCAGTCAAGGCCCCAGTGCCGACAATTGTATGCACACAGAGGCGATTGGGAGAAGAAGAATGATTTCAAAAATAAATTTCCAGTATGAAACATTGAGTCATTACTGGAAGAGTCATTTGGCAGTCTGCATCTTCAGTAGCTACAACCACCCCATACAATACACTCAACTTTGTAAGACAGCTGGATCTCCTGAGAAGCATTTGGCAAGAATTTTTCTTCATTTTATTAACTGACCAAAAAAGTATTCATTGGGCAGTAAACAAGTTACATCAAGTGTTAATATTTATTATTTTATCCTGGAGTTAATATACCTGGGCAGTATAGCTATAATCACAATTAAGAAAAATAAAAAGCCTCTCCTGCCCTAGCAACAGTAAGGAAGAAAAGAATTTTGATCTTCAGTTGTGTTTAGCTCTCACAGTCTATTTCATATTTATCTACTCCACTGTAGCATCAGTACTTTATGGGAGAGATGCTATGTTTTTCATTAATCTTAACCATTTCTCCAGGCTCTCTAGCACTCTTATCAGCATGCACTCCAATACACACAGAATATTGAAATATATTTTTCCTGATGTTTTAATAAGAAATTCAAATTCTTATCCAAGCATCACATGTTCAGTTGGTCAAACTCATTGTCTTTACAAAGTGAGTCTTAAAAACATTGTGTTAATAATTTAAATCTTAAAGATATTGCAGATAGGGCTGACAAGTCAAGCTTTTAATTCAATGACTGCATTGCAGGCAGACTTGTTTCTCCTCCCCCCAAGCAAAAGCAGCTGTAAAATGATTGAGTTTAAAACCATCAATCTCAGCTCTTGTTCCAAGTGAAACATCTCTTGTTTTTCACCTTTCTTATAGCACAACCAAAACAGAATGGTATATCCTAAAACACCCAGTTGTGAGCAATAACCATGAATAGGCTGTGCATCAGTACAAAAGCAAGTGACAAAAATGCTTGGAGAACAAAGCACTTAGTTTGTGGAAGAGATGTTTAACCACAGTCTGCCCATTCAGTCAGATATGCACAGCCTTGAACCTGCACTCAAGTGCTTGAGTCCATCTTTCACTGGAGACCCAAGGTCCTGTCTTACTTTTCAGATGTGGTTAGAGAATGAAAGGTTGGGCATCTCTTATCTGCTTGCTCAGGAGTTAAAATGCTTGTCAGAAGAGGAGCCGTTTTGGGATTTATGTTTTCAACCTTAAAAAAAAGAAATCAGAACTACCCAAACCAAAAGCAAAATGAGAAACTCTGCTCCTTCCAACAATGCCAGGCAAAAAACAAACCATGCATAATGAAATTAAGCTGCACTGTTAGAGGAAAGCACTACTGTGGGCATGATACCAAAGAACTCGTTTAGGGTCACGTGTGGCTTAGATGTCTCAACACACACACCTCAAAAATGTACAAATACCCCTAAAATCCATAAGTCTGCATGTCAGGACTTACATCAGGTTAAGGACAGACTGGGTGAAGAAGAGCTAGTGAAGCTCATCACAAACTGAGCCTAAATACAGATGGTTTTTGTCTTTTCTACATTCCACTGGCAAGTACAGCAATGAAGTATTTCAGGAATAGGTGGACAACCATCTGTCAGTAAGATGGTCAGTAAGGACTAAATGACATGGTAGCACCTGGAACCAGACATTACCCATACAGCAAGATTCAAAATCAGCCTGCTGAAAAAACACAGAGGTGTTTTTTCTTGGAAATAATTAATTTGTGCTGTTTTGAACAACTACTCTTGCTTTTTCTTTTGCGTTTAAGTGATGATGCTGAAATTTATATAAAGCATGTGTACAACTACAAAATTTTAACTCGTGAAAAAGGCTCAAAAGCACTGAAAGTTCAAGAAGGCCAACAGAAAAAAGCTTAAATCACTTGATCCTGATTTTTTTCCAACAATGGTTGTTTAGTTTGTCTTTATATTGATTCAATTATAAACATTATTCCTACTGCCCCAAAATGAGTTTTAAATGGGGACTGCTCTGTTAACAGATCCTGTATGTCACAGGCATATATCCTTACCGCATGAACTACAGAAAATGAATAACTCACATATGACTTGGATTAAACTGTGACAGTTAACACAGTATGACAGCCCAGAGAGTGCCCCACTAGAGAGAACCCCAGGACAGTGCTCAGTATATACCAGTAAGCAAGACCAATATAAGACAAAGTAAGAGGAATTTGTACCATTGACAGGAGAGAAAGCCCCATTGATCCTGATCCATCAATATGACATCAAAAGGATTACTACAGCACATGCCGATTCTGTGAGAGTTGGTGTAAGAGATTTATGTATCTCACCACTTCACCTACAAAGTACAAGTACTCATCTGAAGATATTTTAAAGGAAAAATATTTTTTTTATTATGACCAGTTTATTGGCAAAGTTCATCACTGTCATTGTTTGGCAAAACTCTCTTCAGAGTCCTACTTGTAGCAGAAAACATAAAATGAATAGACTAATTTCACTTCTAAAGATGAAAACTGAGAAAAGAAAGAATTCTAGAGTAGGACAGTTGAATCACCCTAAATTCCCTAGTGAACTAGTAAAGATTTTCCCATCTTGCAGATATAGCTGAAGGCTCTTCAGATGAACAATCTCTCAAAATAAAGAGGTAAGATCAAGCAGAATTGCCATCTCAATGCATCTATTTATTTTGTACAGACTAGAACAGTAAGTATAAAACCCGCATTGTAGAAAAGGAAACCACTTCTCATTGACACCAATGGCTGTTGCAGTTCCAACTCACCAGTCAGGCTTGTCTCCCCTCTGTTACTCAAAAAATTCCCATCTTCTGTACTGCTGCATCAATATTAACAAATAACACTCCTAGAACAACGCCTTACACTATTGGTACCAGGCTTTCCCTTTCCATCATCTATTTCTTTACTGTACATTGGTTACCTCCCACTGAAGTATTTTCTTTTTTCTCCAGGAGGATTTACTCTACCCACTCAGAGTGTTCTCCCCCACCATTATTGTTGCCTCATGCTGGCTTGACATTCAGGCTTTCAGCAATTGCTCTTAATGAGAGAGATTCAGTTGCAGTTTGTTGAATAAGTTCATTTTATCCTAGTTGCACATTTGTCTAATCGTTTTGCATCTTGATGAGACTTATGCATATGCGTGTACAAAAGCCATCACACCTATCTAGAAAGAGTTTTCTTTCACATGTTGCTTAAGTCCACAAGAATCTAAGTCACTCTGTCTGAAAAGTATTGAAATATTTTACAAGTCACATTTCTAAGGTTTTTAAAATTTCTTTTTTCTATTAAGACCACTGTGACTTCTGTTCAGGTTTTGGTTTGTGGGTTTGGTGGGGTTTTTTTGTTTTTTTTTTTTTTCCAAAAAACACTTAGCAGTTACATGCAGAAGAATATTTGGTTCATTTTCCTAAACAGCATCAATTCTAATAAGCCAAGACAGGTTTCATTAATACAGATGCTTACAGGGAAGCAAGAAAAACTGTTCTAGGCAGCAATGAGTTGCATTTCAATCACACAACTTCTTATATCTGAAATATATAGCAATTAGAATATACTTATCAAGGGATAATTATTGTGGCACAGCATTTTTTCCCCCAGAAGGCAGATGGTAAGAAATCTGTAAAAAGTATTGGGAGCTTAGAGTTGCAATGTTTTTTGGGAATATGCTGTGATATCTTTCCTATTTATTTTCCAATGATTTAAATAGTTTTGATGTATCCTATGTTAGCTCCTATGAATAGAAAGTAATATTGTGTAGGTTGCATCAAGATGATAGAGGGCTTGTTCTTTTCAATTCTTAATCAAAAATAGGTTTCTTTGGTATAAGGAGGCAGAGGAAAGAGTAAAGAGTTCAAAACTTGAACTTTATTACCCAATGAACTTTATTATCTTGTTACCTGAAAGGAAAAATCAAGAAATTTAAGATTAAAACCTAATTTATTGTGCTCCGTTTCTTTCTTCCTGATCTGACTGTTATACTTATGTCCCTGTTAACTTTAACCCACATTATACAACTTTTAGATTTTTCCCCTTAATCCATCCACCAGTTACCATTTGGCATTGCAAGTGAGGAACACGTAGGAAATACGTATTTATTTTCAATATCCCCAAATGCCTGGAAAGTGGATGCAGCCAAAATCCCTTCAGGTTAGTTACAGTCTGTGCTTTGATTACATATATCTGATGTATATGTTTAGATTATGAAGAAAATTTAATTACCACTTGTTTTGGGTAAACCCTCATTTCAGGGGAAGAACATACCACTGAAAAATTCCATTTAACTTAAGGTGTCAGTATTTAGACAGTAACATCAAAATAACTATGGTAAATTAATCACTAAAGTAAGCAACCACTTGATGCTTTCCAGAGGTGTACACCTTATCTGTGACCTAAAGTGACACTGTAAAAAATTAAAGATTTATAGTCTCAAAAGTCTGAGGAGTATTCATACAAAGTTTGCAATTAGTATAGAGGATTAGGGGTTTTCCCCCTTGCCCCCAATTTTTACATTTTAATCCATGTCCTGAATACAAGCTCAATACTTTTTCCTCACTGGAAACTGGACTCCAACCTCAGCTTATTTTGTATGCTACACTAATGCCATTTGATTGAAGTTGTGGTGGCCGTATTTTAGGAGGTGCTGTACCGTGTTGATGAAAAAGTGAAAACATGTTCCTTATATATAACTTGCACAATTTTTCAGTACTATTAATGTTCTAATGTAAAAAATGCAAATTGCTGGATTTGTATACCTAAGATATTTATGGCAATAATGAAGTTCATAAGCACCCTAAACTGTACGGGTAGAAAACAATTCAGTAGGAGTAGCACTTAATCATCTTCTGAGGCATTATCTTGCTTGAAAACAATCTAGAGTTTAAATAAATGAGCTGAAGTTTGAATAACAACCCAGCCTCTCATCTCACATTTCCCATTAGTCTAGTATCTAAACCCAGAACTCATTACATTCATATTTATTAGGCAGTTTGTCACGCTCTAATTTTCCCCCAAATATCATTAATGAAGCACAAATTTCCACTCACATTAATTGTAAATTAACTGTTTGGATGCAGTTTTGAGACTATCCAGACAATTTTGTACAAAGCGTGGTACTCTGGTAATACTGTTACTTGCCTCCAGTGCCACTCCTCTGAAGAGCCCATAACCTTTCATGGATTCAAGAGTTTAAAAATACAATTTACTTGGTTAGTTATTTTTTGCCCATTCAACCCAAGGACACTAGTGCGAACAAAGTTCTTCAAATGCCTGCTGAGCATTTAATCTCACTTCTTTCCTTCTCACCCCAATGAGCAGAACTGCTTTTCTTTTCATTATAAATATTTTATAAAATGCATTAGTATACCTTTTTTCTGCAAGACTTCAGGCTGACAAAATACACTATTGCTGTGCCAGAGTTGAATTTCTGCGTATTAAAAAAGTGGACCTTCTTTCAGTTCCATGATTAAACGCATTCTTTGTAGCTTCAAGAAAGCATTCACAGCTTCTGATCTGCACTTGTTTTTTTACACAGTTTTGCAGGTACCCTTGGAACCTGTTCTCAGTACCAAGTTAGTAATATCTTGCAGTTCTCCAATTTAAAATGGCATTACAGATAATTTTAAGGCCATGCCCCACATTTTTACGCTAGTTATGAATTTTGTGCCACTTCTAATTTTCTGTTGCCTGTGCGCTTCACAGACAAACTCCCAGCCCTCCACCCACTTCATCCATTAATGACAGCATCCAACAGAAGCAGCGCCAGCTGTTTTGGCAGTCGTGCTGCAAGAGTTTCATTAACACCACGCCATCACCCTGTTGCTGAGGCTTAGCTTAGAAGAATCAGCACAGAAATAGCAGTTTCTCCAAAAGTAAAGCTTAGGATCCGCTATCCTGTGGGGGTGAAGTTTACATATTTTTGTAGAGCTAGACCTCACCTTTCTGCTGAAGTAACACATCGATAAATATTCGTAGCAAAGGGCAGAGGAAGAGCTTTAAGAAACAGATATAGCCACAACCTTCTCCAATTATTTTTTCACAATAGGGTCTTATTTTTGTTTCTGCAACCAAACACATGTAACTATTTTAATGAATTGAAAAAGTTTTTTTCAAGTAGTCAGAACTTATGTACTTAGCTTTTTACCTGCCATCTCCAGTACTGGTCTCAAACACCGTAACGCGATTAAAGCCCTTATGTAGGATAACAATCTATTAAGTGCTCTATAAGCCATCTTTGGACAACTGAACATCAGTCACATCTGGCTAATTTTTCAAAACCAATGTTAGAGAAAAGGAAATCTGATGTGAAGCTTTTACTACTTAAATTGCTGTTGCGCAAAAATGTATCTCGCACAGGTTTTTAAAGATGTTTCCAGATTCAGAAAAAACAAACCACAATATAGATCATTTATGTTCTGGAGTACTTCACCTCCTACTGAGGAAAAGCAAGAAGTACTTAGGCAAATGTTCATTTAGCAGCTACCTGCAGGAGAAGAAAGTGAATCAAATTGTTAACACCAGGACAGCCACTTTGACAGAGCTCCTGTGAAATCAGAGTAACAGGGCTGATTTTTTGGGGATTGGGTTGGTGGTGGTAAAAAATTGAAAAAGAGAAGTAAAATAATTCAGACCCCCAAATTCCTCAAAAGTCTGCCTTATGTTTGTAAGGGAACTATACCACAGGGTTCTGACAGTCAGGTACACTTTAGGCGGATTACTCAGACTTAATATTCAGAGTCCTCACTTCTCTCAAATGTTTTATGAGGCTAGAGTAAAAGCATCTTATATCTCTAGTCCAGAGCATGCAATATTTATTATGTGCTTAGGGTAATGAAATGGATTTGATGGACCTTCTGAACGCATATATAGAGCAAGGTCTGTGTTGAGGCAAGCAGCAGCATTCAAATGTCAGCTTGGTCACCAGAATATCAATAGTGTGGTCCTCCCTTTCTAGAATAAATGACGAAATGGCAAGGTAGTTAACTCTGCTTTTCCACCCTAAGGTAGGACAGCAAAGTTCCTTCTTTCTACTCCAAGAAGCTTCTTCACTCCTAAATACTTATGTCTTGTCCTCTGCATCTACTGGTTAAGACTGAATGGGAATCGAACACCATTACAGGAAATCCTCTTACCCAGGCCTTCCTTAAAAGCATAAAGCTCATATGCTTATAGAGCCAGAGCACAGCACCTCAAGTAAAATATTGCTTCAATATGAACCTTTTCTAGGAGCAAATAACAAAAAATGGCACAAAGCAATGAACAATCACTTTGTGTAGTATCAGGAAGTTTTCTTTAAATCATGTTGGCTCTCGTACTAAAATGATGATGAAAGACCATAACTGAGGAAACGTTAAGCTTATTTTTCAGGTCTTTAGGGGTACTTCACACTACAGATGAATAAAAAAACCAAGAAAAAAGGTTTTAGAATGTAGACTACATGAAAATGTACCTAAAGCTGATCTTTTCTCAGATGTTCATTTAGTCTTAACGAATCCACTATGAATAGCAATACATCTTTTCTTGAAATGATTTTCCAACTTCAAGGAACAAAAAAACCAAGTTTTTGAAAGAAAATACTAAATGTATTGACATGCAGTTTCTTGTTATTTGTCTTTCAAACTGCTTAGTAAATAATTCCAGAAAACACTTAATTCTCACGATATCTACGTTATAGGGAACCCTAATGCAGTGCTTCAAAGCACTGCACTTTGTGTCAACATTGTCATTTTCCACTGCAAACCAAAACCCAATTTCCAGCAACAGCTACTCATTAAGTTCCAGATATCAGTTAAAGCTTTCTGAAATCATTTTGACAAACACAAATAGAGTTTTCCCAAGACACTTTAGACAATATACACTTCTCCATGCCATAAGAGCAAAGCAGACAAATATTTTATAAACTTATTTGAGGAGAAAGGAGGCTATGACCCTACATCTCAGTCCCGCATCAAAAATATAAAGTACTATAAATGGCTTTCACTTTTATAGTTGGTCCAAGCTTTGTGGATAGAAAATAATTAGCTCAGAGCCCTTTCAAAATTTAAAGAGGATTGGTATCCTACACAGCTCCAACTATAAAGCAGAAACTCAAGTTTGAAATAAATCCAAACTAGAGATTGGGGTTTTTTTACCACAGAGTATTGAATTGAGAAAGGAAAGTGACCATCAAGTAACATTTCTTCCCCCCTCAGAAATGTAGTGTTTGGATTTTAAAATTCAGCACGAAAAACACAGCCTGAGTATTGAGGCTAGTAACGTTCATATCTCTGTAAGCAAAGAACAGTTTCCTATTAACTCCCCCCCTTAAAAAAAGGAACAAAATTAGTGTTCATAGGTGTTAGGGATCATCTCTGATTTTTTTTTGCATATCTTCTAGACAACAGGATAATTTATGTTGGAAAGTATCCTTAGATATCACTTCTGGTGTGACATCTATCACTTGTTCAAGCAGTTATCTAAGTTTTGAATAACTCCAAGGACAGTGTTATTCAGCCTCTCCGGGCAGCCTGCTCTGCTGTTGCATCACCCTCATAGTTAAGAAAAACTTAAACCTCACAGCAATTTCCTGTTTTTTAAATCATATCCTTGTCCCTCATCACATCACAGTGCATTAGGCAATGCTAAGGTCACTCCTCTAAACTTCTCTTCCTGAGGCTGAAGCCACCTGGTGCTCTCAGCCTCTCCTCACATGCAACTTCCACCAACCCCCTGAACATCTTGGTGGCCCACCACTGGACTTGCTCCAATCTGTCATTATCTCACTGGAGAACCCATAATTGGGCATGGTACTCCAGCTGTTGTTTCAGAAGCATGGAACATAGGGGAAGAATTACATCCCCAGCCTCTACCCTGGCACAATAGGCAACCAGCCTTCCTCCCTGCAGTGGTACATTGTTGACCCCTGTTTGACTTGTTCACCCTGACTCCCAACTGCTTTTAGAAGCAAAACTGCTTCCTACCCAGAGAATACACTGCTTGTTGTTACATGCCATTATATCACTCCACATGGAATGACATTTATTGAACTCCATGAGGTTCATATAAGGCCATTGCTCCAACTTAACAGAGTTCCTCTGAGCAGCAGACCTCATTTTGGCTAGCAGACCTAAACTTTGACTACCACTCTGTTCACCGTCTGCAAACTTGCTGTTTTTAAGGCCACTTAGCAACACTGACCCCAGTACAAGTACCAGAAAAATTACACTAGTAAGCAGATACTACTTGGACATTCTACCACTGATGACAATCCCTTGGAGCCTGACAGCCAAGCCTACTTACTGTCCATCCTACTGTCTGCCTACCCAGCCTGCTTCTCACCACTCTGGCTATTAGGCTTCTGCAGGACACCCTGCCAAAAGCATTGCAAAGGCAAAGTGAACAACATCCACAGGTCTGCCCAGTTCACATCAGACTGGGCAAGCACAATTTTCCCTCAGTAAATCCAACTGTCCTGTTCCCAGTCAACATTCCTGCCATTCATGAGCTTGAAATGGCTTCTGGTAGCATTTTATGTCTAGAGACAGTATGAAACCTAAGGACCTAATGCACGAGTCACCTCAGTCCTTTATCGAATGAGAGACTAGTGTTAAATAAAACTGACACTTTAGGGAAATTAACTTAAGTGTTCACTTTAATAGCCCTTCACAAGGTAAGGAGAATAATCATTGAAGAAACTGGTAGAAAATAAATTAATACATCTCCTAATATATTTAAGGAGTTCCTTTCTTGAATGCAAAGTAGGATAAGAACTACAGATGACTAACAAACAGTGGAAGATAAGGATGTCCTAGGAAGCAAAATTGAAGTTACAGCCACAATTGAAACTAATATGGCAAACAGACAAGAAAAACACCTCCACAGAAGAAATATACTAGTTACAGTTTTACAATAAAAGTGTTTATCTATAATAAATTTGAATTTTAGAGATTTGAACCTTGAATACCTTAAACCATCTTTATCCTTGGAAGGAGGACAACATATCACAGTTGCTTTACTTAATGATTTAGATTATACATGGCTGCAGGTTCTGTCCTATTAAAAGGATAAGTGGAAAACAAAGGCAGATGTAAGATGTATTCAGTCTGTGGCCTAGTGTTTACTAAAACCACCTGAAAGAAAATAGAGTAGCACATCACTCCATCTGTGAAAACTACTGAAAATTCAGGTAGTGCAAAAACCTCTGCTAAAAACAATGTGGCAGGAAACCCGTATCAAAACTGGATATTAAATAGGTGGAAATGCTGTAGGTTTTGTACTTAGACATTAGAGAAAGCATAAAAATTAAGAGCAGAGTTTGTCAGATATTTTCCACATGAATTACACAACAAAAAAAGATTTTTCATTCTCACTGCAGATGAATAAAATCACAATCTGTCATTTTGCTTAGGCTTATTTAGAAGGATTCATTTAGTTCAACTTGAAAAATATTTCATTTCATAAACTTTCATTGTAATATTAACCTGCTGTTTTGCATAAGCTGTAATCACAGTCCCTATGCACCTCCTGAGAGACAGGCTCTTCCACTCTCCCTCCTGAGCAAATTGTAGATTCCCATCTCACTGAGAAGTGCACTTCATTATAAGCTTATCACAACGGCAACGCAACCCTACAGCAGAATGAAAAGCGCTGGATTCCCCAACTCCACTATAACAACATACACTTGAACACTGAAGTGACTTGATGTCTTGTGTCCATTCAATGAAACACTGGTTTTCAATCCGAAACTATGAAGAACCTTTTACACTTTTGTATGAGATTTATTGATGAAAGGCCACCCGAGACCAGGTTTAACTTCAGTTCAGATAGTAATACTACCTTCAGTGTGATTGGTATGCAAGTTAATTAATTAATTTTCACCCACTCCCTAATTAACCTGTCTGGGTAAGCTTTTGATTTATCTATCTCATATAAAAACAGGGATTTGAAAAATACCAAGATAAAACCTGCTATCTCACAAGACATCCACCAATTCCTTTTTCTAGTTGGGATGCAAGCCTGAAATTTTTCCCCCCAGGTACAGCCCCAGACTGATAACATGTCTGAGACTTATGAAATAAAAATTCACTACGCTATTATACATGTAAAAATTTAATACTGATCAGAGACTCCTGAGCATACAGCAGTTTTGCTTATTGCCAGTATGATCCAAATAAAATTCAGAAGGCAGGATTCTACATATTTAGTAGTATATTGTCAATAAACCTGAAACCATCCTGACTGGAATTATTTAAAGAAACAAGGTGGAAAGTGGAGGTATAGAAAACAGGATAATCAACCAGCTGGTTCATTGAGCCACCTATCCACAGAGCAACATGAGTGAAGGCTAATATATACTCTTTAACACAAAATAAAGTTTCAGCATCTGTGTGTGGACACCTTCTGAAAGGTAGCACAAATGCCACTCATGAACCAACAACCACCGACCACCTCTGGACCTCAGACCCACACTGACAGAGCCATCACATACACCAGCAAGCAAGTACAAAATATTACAAGATCAGAAACGAAATCTATGACAAACCAGAAACAAATCAGCTTTAAAAAAGATAACGAGATTCACCCAGTTCATCCACAGCTTCTGTTCCAAATACTTTGCAAATTATGGTGAAAATGCACTCTAATACTTATAATGCAATTTCTCTTATCTTCCCCCTCTGAACATTAAAAACATTGGAAATACTCTTTATTTGGTGATTTCAGATAGCCAGATTTCAGATAGCTAGTTTACAAGGAATAAAGAAAATACTCCAGCAGCACAAGAGCCGCATCAAAATTTGGTAACAGGTGTGTTTAAAGCTTCTGAGTGCTATAAAGACCTGGCACCCAGAACAGGCAAGGCTATAAAATTAAAATTTCACACAGAAACATTTGCATTTGCCAGCAAAGGCAAATACTCCTCTTGGGCAAGAGTAAAATTGGAGCTGATCAAAGTGTGGTTTGGGTTTTGGGGGGGGGGGGGGGTTTGGTTTTGGGTTTTTTTTTCACCTGCCTTTTGGAAACAGTCTGTCAGTCACACACCCAGCCCTACAATAAAACATCCCAGGCCACCTGCCTGGGATCATACTCATTCTAATTCAGTACAGACAGCATCTCCAATCCCAAAGGCATTTCATGCTATTACAATTTTAATTGCAACACCTAATAAATGTAAAAACACTCTTCTAGATTCTGTTGTTGTATATAAAATGCTGCTGCCTGTCACAAGGTAGTAGCTGAGGTGTTTTTAAGTTTAATATCTTGATTGGCAGGCACTAGCAGAGAAGCACAGGTCAATTTATGGAGCAATCATTATGAGAAATCCACAGAAATTTGCAAGATAACATAGAACAAGGCAAAATTATTTTAAAGAGGAAATCAAACAGAAAACATAAATTCAGTTAATGCAAATGAAATACCACTTCTTTCTATTCTCAGGGGATAATGAATGTAAAAGGCTACCCATACAATGTTTTGAAGGATAAGGCAAATATATACTTCTGCATGACATCTTATATTGGGTTTGCATGGCAAGGTTTTGGTAGCAGGGGGGGCTACAGCGGTGGCTTCTGCGAGAAGCTGTGAGAGGCTTCCCTGATGTTCGATGGAGCCAATGCCAGCCAGCTCCAAGATGGACCTGCTGTTGACCAAGGCCAAGCCCACCAGCGATGGTGGTAACTGGTGAGTGATCTCTCCCTGTTCTTATCTCAACCCATGAGCCTTTCTCTGCATTTTTTTCTCCCCTGTCCAGCTGAGGAGGGGAGCAATAGAGCAGCTTTGATGGGCAACTGGCATCCAGTCAAGGTCAACCCACCACATACAATAGCATGACTTGCTTCAACATATGTTGCACAAAGGTACACATCTGTAAATTTCATGCATGGTTTGCTTTTCATTTTAATCACATTTCACTATCTCTACTATCACAGTTAAAAGACTGAGGGGGAAAAAAATTAGGTATTTAGGAAAGGTGTTGCAGCACAGCATGCACTCAGGTATCAGACCCCCTCACCAGAGGCATCTGTGACAGACTGTGGTCAGTTTATTACCATTCCCACATCTACATCTTCAATGCTATTTAGAACAAGCTCCACATCAATTAATATAGACATAGAACACCCTGATTTTCCAGCCTTTGTAGTGTCTTTTTTCCCTCTAAAGATATGTACTACCTACCTATGTACTAACTTGAAGGCTTTTTTTAACCCAGAAGGG
>NW_009259597.1:535023-536521 GCF_000687185.1 Egretta garzetta
AAGGGGTCTGGGGAGAGAAAGAGAGATTTCTCTGTCCCTTCCTTTGTCCACCTACAAGAAAAGCAATTCATTCACTACAAAATTTTCCTGAAACAAGTGAAGCACACACATCAATAGCTAGGAAATTTGGGGCAGAAGGACATAGCAAAGAGGGCATGTAAGGCCAAGCACCAGGGACATCAAGGAGAACAAGGTAAGCCAGGCTCTGTGCAAGGAGCAGAGGGGAACTGACCACAAGTGTATTAACAGAAAGCAGCAAAGGTCCCCAGGAAACAGGAGAGCCAACTTCTCTCCAGGCCTGAGAGAACACAACACAGTTTTTCAACAGTCAAATGCAAAGAAACAACTCTATAACCATAACCAGGCTTAGTTTGGTGTACCTGTTTGCAGATGAGCAGCCAAAGAGCCTTCACAGAAGCACTGTCCCCATCAGTCCAGTACAAGCAAAACCTGAAAACACCAAAAGCTCAAAAAGTTGCTTCTGAAAGCAGAGGCAAAACTAGAGACTCCCAACAAAGACTCAGCTACCTACTGCTCCCCAGCCAAACTGGAACTGTGCCCCAGCCACTGGCTTTTATGGGCAGAGGGAACACAGGTGGTGGCACTTTGCATCAGGGGTGGCCACAGGGAGCATTGCACCCACCTAGATAGCACAGCTCCAGGTGATAATCAGTGTGCACTCACCCTGGCTTTGTGCTGCTTGAGAGGATGAAAATGTAAAGATATAAGAGCTTAAGAAATGCTCCCCAGGTCCATCTAGGCCTGTGCTTTGTCCCCAGCTCCCATATCTCTGGGCCATAACACACACCTGTCTTTAAATCAGGGGCCATGTATTCCAGAAGAAAAGACAGAAGTACAATTTGCACAGCAAGCTGCTTATACCACGCTTCCCCAACCAGTGAGATTGGTACAGTACAACACAGGTGCCTGAACCTTCTCAGAAATACCCAGGTTGTCATACAGAATTAACTGTCAGGATACGGTATGGACCCTCAGGTGCATGAGACTCCAAGCAATAAACCAGTTAAGACAAAATACTTAAAAGGGAGAGGAGCACTTTGCTAACTAGTAACTGGTACATACAGTTTACATGCAAAGAAATGAATAAGAATACGTTGATTTAAATTCCAGTATGGTTCATGGGAGCAGGCACTCACAGAATACCTTTATCCAGGCTGTGCGCCAGAACACACAAGCCATATAGAAATTTTGTTCTCTTGTGATCTCAGATAAACAAAAAAAACCTTAGCCCCAATCCAATGTGTGCTTCCCAGTGCATTTACACCATGTTTTAATTCATTTGATGCTAGAAAATCTTCTCTCTTTTACCTGTCATGTAAGATGAGTGCGTGGTGTAATTAAAAATAAACAGAACAGGTGGTTCTTTTCTTTTTTTTTTTTCCTTTGGCTTGCATTCATATGTTTAGTTTTCAATATTTTTCTACATTTCAATAAACCCAGTAGTTTTAACAAGATTTTTAAGTCTGATATCAGCAGG
>NW_009259597.1:536594-576747 GCF_000687185.1 Egretta garzetta
AAAGATGTAGTGAGTCCATTTTCATGACCTAGCATTGACCAAGTTACATGTGTGATGCCACATCTGAGGATGACATCCCCAGCTAAATACCTATCAGATGACTGTATTGGGCCCAATACAGTAGGTATTGCTTCTAAACATACTGAGACTAAGAAAAAAAAACCCACTGTGGTTAAGGTTTCCTGGCAGTCTTTCAGCTTGTCAGTCTTTTAGCTTTCTACCAGCTGAAAATCTCACAGTCTAAACACCAAGTCATTACTGGGTTCCTTCAGATTTTCCCAGAGCTTGTGTTTCATATTCACTAGGAACCGTGAATCTTCATAGCATGATAGCATATATATTTTTAAAACAAGTTGTCCCATTTGATCTTAGCTGTGCCTTTGAACTTCCTACTCCTAAAAGAGAGTTTTCGCATCCTGAAGTTGCTATGAAATCTTTTAATAAATAAACCGCACGGAGGTGGGTTTTATTTTTAGTCTTTTAAATAACAGTTACAAGTCAAAGTTAATAATTTAATATTAACCTACAAAGCTGGTAAGAAGAACTTTATTACTTTTCAGGGATTTCTTGTTCTGACAAGTGCTATACTATGCTGCGTTCTATTTCTTCCCTCCCTTCTCAAGAGTTTATTCTAATTCACCAAGTGGTAAAGATAATTAAAATGTACTTGCAGCAGAAACAAGCTTTAGAGAGATCTGTGATGAATTTTTCATAGTAGAACTTTGCTTGGGCCTTGATGCCTTCTCAGCTGCTTATGACTAAAAATAGGAAAGAACAGTTCAGTTTCTTTTGTCTGTTAAGATGTCATTGTTTTTAAAATGATGTGATTATCAGCCATGAAAGGCTAGAATCAGCATCACTAACGCCTGAAGAGAGGGGTTCTGAATAACACTACAAATGGCAATGAAATCACAATTAAGCTCAATGATAGATTGTGTAAAATTGTATCTTAAACCAGCCTGGCTTTTTCACTAAAAAGGTTTTTTTTCGTCAAATATTGTGACATAAAAGAGAAAAAAAGATGCAGTTCTGCTCTTCCTGAAAAAAAAATTCTCGTCCTAATAAGTCTTTGCTTAGGAGGTTTTTGTTCAGCGTCTCCCTTACTTAAGGGTTAACAACACTCAATTGTGACTGAATATTTTTGACAAATTTAAAGTGGTAAGTGAAAAGTGGAGGAATGATAAAACAGTTTGAGAGGAATGTTTCCCCTTCCTGGGATGGCCACAATGGACAAGAATGAGAGCAGCGCTCTGCTCTAAATGGAGGAGGTAGTCCCTGAAACCCCCTGGGAAATCCATACATGTGTAACTGCCTTCAAAACCTGAGATAACAACACCTCTCTAGTTGGTTCACACTAATCTTACATTACAGTAAATCAGGTGTTTTCTATTCTAATTCTTTTCTATACATAACATTTCTTTGCCTAAAATATTCTTGAAGGAATGTGTGTCCTTATGTAATGGATGTGTAACAATTCCTCCAGTTTTAATGTAATGAAATAATTACTCATTCTGTGGAATTGCCATTTCTTCAGTCACTGGAGATTCCAATTCTGCAAAGAAGATGCTTTCCAAGAAAAAATAGTGGATAAACTAGCATGGTTATAGAAGAGCTTGCCAGTAAAAACATCACTATGTGCATTTGACAGAGGTTAGTAGGTTTTGACAGCACTAAAGGAAATGTAATAAACTTCCCCTAGGTTCAGATGTCACTCGCTGAAAGGAGACATTCATAAATAAACAGATTTATTATGCTTTTCTATCTTGTGGTCTGGTTTTAGGATGTGTGAAACCCACAATTTGGAAGAGAAATACTGTTATGAGATAGTCCTTCATGAAAAAAAAAAAAAAGATATCGCTTGTCAAAACTCTTGTTATACCTTAAAAAAAATCTTAAAATTTTTAAGCAGAGAGTGAAAAATATATCTGTAAAGTTATCCTATGATTTTGAACTCCACAATCTCAGGCAAAGAATCTATGAAAAGAAAAATGAAACAATAACCTTAAGACATTCATCATTTAAGTGTTCCACTTCTTGAATTATTCAGTTTACAACACATATAATTCGTATAAATTGATGTTAGATTGTTAAATGAGACTGTAAATGTGGTAAGGCGGATATATTAAATGATAATAAACTCTCAGACAGAAGTGTTGAAATTTATTAGTTTACTAAAATAACCAGATGGATTTACAGATTTTCACTTTAATAGATTTCCTTCTACTGCTATTGTGGGTATTTTCTAGCTTAGGTTAAATTACATTTCAGTTCTATCTCCCTTTTCAACCAGGTTCTTAAACTTTATTTTACTCTTCTCTCTGGATCACATTTTTGTATGTTTTTATATTAATTGTGGTATCATATCTATGATATTTTAAATAAAACAAGTTCACATAAAGTGAGCATTCTTCCAGTTTTTCTTAAAGATGCATAAGTAAACAGCTTAAAAGAAGTAGCTGCAACCATTTTTGAATGCGTATCAAGCATAGCTTATTTTATACAACTGTGGTATCCAAGTCATTTGGAGAATGAAGATACAAAGAGCCTCAAGTCAAAAAAAATACAATTTTCATTCTGCTGTGTTCCATGGGTAATGAGCTGCTTTCTTCTTCAGAAGGAATTTCTTCTCTGAAATGCAACGGGCTTGCAAACATCAACTGTAGTGACAAAGTATATGGATAAACAAAAAGCAAAATACTATAGTCATACTGTAAGGCAAAAGGAAGAACCATCAATGTAATTTTTATTAACTAATGTTACAATAATGCTCCACAGTAGAGTACATGTGTTCTTATTAGAGCGATAAAAGCTTGTCTGCAGAATATAAATTCACAGGTACATCTGTATCTTAGCCATAACTGTAAATCTGGCTGCACCCCACCATTGGCTATAACCTCCTGCCAGCTGTTCCCTCTCACAGAATACAATTTTATTTTCCAATAAAAAGTGAGGCTTCTCTACTTCTTCACCTGCTCCCTTTTCTCTATCCTTAGCAGCTGCCCTGGATGCAGGCTGGTAGTGCGCAAATGAGTTACAGTGAGATGGATAGAACACCAACGAGGAGCATATTCCCTCCTAGGACACCTACAGTCATGGACCAAAGAGCCTTGGCTGTGTTCCAAGTTCAAATCTCTCCCAAGGGGCTCCACACCTTTTTCTGAGTCCGTTGCCATCATCATAGTTACCTTCCACAGCAGTGAAGCTACTCACCCCCACGTGTGGCAAACCTTGAAAAGAACTTTTAAGAGAACTAAAACATCAGCAAACTTATTTTAGCCACAGAATTTGTTTTGGCCTACACATTATATACAAATTTAATTTTATTTATGGGTACAGCAGAATTTGAGGTGGACGATTCACAGCAAGAAGTCCTTCAGAAGCCAGAGGAATGGATTTGGAAACCAAAGACCATTCATGAATTAGAAGAAGGTGAAGATGTAAAAAAAAAACCTGCAGGACATAACATGCCAAAAAAAAAAAAATAAAAAAATCTATAAATGAATTAAAATTAATTCAGCCAATGGCATTATCAACCTGGCACGTAAAGAATAAAAAACCCCATGTGGCTCCAATCACACCAACCAAATAGTCGCAAAGCTCTGTAGACCTAATTGCTGTACTAATCTGAAACCAATCTGAGATCAGCGTTAAATGCTATCACTGGTAGAATGCGAACCAGTTAGCTGAAGTTTTCTTTTGATGTGATGCTCTGGGAAAATGCAAAATATCGTATAGTATACATTAAACATGCATGGAAAAAGATGTGAGGCAATACTTAGAAGTCACAGCAAGGGATATTCCACTTAGGAAAGGAAAAAAAATCCATGAAATGACAAGGCTTCCTCAAGTGTTGAGACGGGTTTCCCCAAGAGGAATTTCTCTCCTGTGCAATTTCCATTTTGGAAACTCAAAATTTAACTGGACAATGCCTTGAGCAACCTGAGCCACTTTCCCGTTGGCCCAGCTTTGCAGATCGAGCAGGACCGGATGATGTCCAATGGGCCCTTCAAGCCTAAATTTTCCAAGAGTCCTTGAAAATATGTTGGACTACTGCTCACATATTTAAAACTAAAGTAACTCTTGCCTGTATATGTAATTCCTAGAATTCTTATAAAAACTACCTACATATATTGGATCCAGCATGAATTGCCAAAGAAGATAGTGTAGATAATTAAAAGGTATGTTTTTCAGTCTAAACTGCATCCACAGCTGCTTGCAGTTTGATTATTACAGATTACAGAGTTTTATGGCTCGTACCAAAGCTGTTGCATCCATAGTACTGCCTTGCAATATCAATAAATAAAACTAAAATACTATATATTCTCAAGTGGATGCACTTTGGTGCTTCAAGGTAAAATTGATGAGAAATATATGCATTTCTTTTCTTATGAATAACTTAATCAGCATATCAAATCACTTCAAAACTTATTTAGGTGTCAGGAACAAAATTGCTTTCCATCTCCTGTTGACTGCAACCTTAATTGGGAGCGGAGATGGAGTAGAAATATTTTATTAGGTAGCCGATCATATAGAAAATTACAGTTTAGCATTGTATTTGATGTGTAAAGCCCTGGTTGATGTGTCTTGTTTAAGCACTAGTGAATTATAAACACAATGTAGACTGAAGCTGGTATTACTTCTTCATTTAAAGAACCACTAATGTAAACATTTTGTTCTCAGCTTGTTTTTTTATGTATTCTGTTGGCACTTGCTGAGCCAGTGCCAATAAGTTTTAGAAGCCAATACCACTCCATACTTCCCAGAAAAAAAAAAGAATCTTCATATTTTAGTTCTTAATTTAATAAATGAGCCACTACACTTCCTTGCTGGCTTGGTTACTTCTGTGCTTCTGCACCCCTTCACTGTGTGTTTAGTGTGATGGATACCGAAGGAAGCCCCCCTGCAGACTGAAATTGTGTGTTTATACACAGAGCAGTTAGAAGACAATTCATCTCCTTTATATCCTTATTTATATTGCATCTAGGAGAAATGAAAGCCGTAAGAGGGGGAAAATACTTTAAGTGCTTTTGTTCTGTACAACTCAAGGGAGCAGGGGAGTCGCGGGCACCCCAAACTGCGAGCAGGCCAGGCTCGTGTTGCTCAAGAGAGATGTCCTAATACAAGGGATCGAGAATCTCAAGCTCTCCACGTAAAATGAGGTAAGTAGCAGTAAAAAAAAAAAATACTTCCATGCTTAATTTCTGTTCACTTTGCCCACTTGTACTGCAGTGTAGAGCTGTCAGGCAGTTGTGACTTTGCTTTGAAGTCTCGGCTCTTTTGGATATTAAAGATGAAAGCTCCTCTTGGATATTTTGGAAATTAAACTTACAGTTGCTTCTTCTTTGAAACATGACTTAAGAGGTTGCTATGATATTATTTTCTTAGAGGCAGTGGCTTTTTACTCCAAGATTACTCAGCCACCTGAAGCTGGAGCCCTGGCTGGAAGCTGCTACCAGAGTGGCCCAGTGCAGGAGAGCAGCGCAAGGAGCACAAGGCCGTGTCGACCCTAACCCTAACCCTCGCCCTGTGCCCTCAACAGCACTTGAGGCCAGGATGCTGTGGAAAATAGCACTTTTCAGGACAGAGGTTTTGCTTATAAGACATCAGTCTAGTTGGCCTGTGTACAGCCCCAAGGTTATCCCACGTGAGCATGTATGCAGCATACTCAGCCCATGCTGGCAGGAGAAAATTTCTTAGGGCTAGAGTTCAGCAAACAATTTTGTTCATTAGGAATTTTTTTTTTTTCCCTCTCTAATGGTCCTCAAGGACCAAAGGATTCATTTATAAGAGCATATTTTCCATGGTTAGTATGAAAACTTCTTTTTAATCCCTGCATTGAAATGCAAATTCTTTATAAAGAAAAAGAATCTGTGGGAGGTTTGGCTGGTAAAAGAAATGGTCCCAGATGACCTGTGGGACACATGACTATTATATCTAGCGTGATTTATGGAGATTTTGGGTATATATTCTGAAACATGAGATCTTTAGAAAGTTTTTTTATTTGTCTGCTCTTGCAGTACCTGATCTTGCTACGCCAGCTTCTTCTCCAGTTTAGTAGAAGTTTCACCCTCCAGAATTGATCACGCTCTGCTGGTGGCTTATTGTTTTGCCTTTCACTTTGTGTGTCTAGACTCCATCTTGAATAGCTTGAAGTCATCCTGTCTAAACCCATGTTGTGGGGCAAATGACCTCTGAAGGGAGGTGGGGCTGTGTTCCCCTCCCACCGTCCACTGGGAGCACGCGACCACATGTTTTTTACTGAAAGCAGCTCCTCAAAGATTTTATTCTTCAGCCAATGGAGTAGCTGCTCCTGACTGCATTAGCTTTAGTCAGTCATAGAGGAGAAGTGGAGGAAAACAAGCAGAGACACCTCACGGCCTCAACTGCAAAACACCATACCTGTCATGCCTGACCAGGACACAGAGCTGCTGAATCCCAGCAGTCCCAAATCTTTCCTACCACCTGTGGAGGGGGCCAGTGCCCTAGCAGCAACATTAGGTGTCTCAACCACCTTCTGCATTGGCTGCTTCACTCAAGAGTTGTCTTTCTCCTACCTTGAGTACATCAACTCCCCGAGTCCCCCTTCTGGGAGTTTCTCTTCTGCCTTTTCTTCCTTTCCTGCCTTCCAGTCCATCGCTGGAAGAGAAATTGCTAAGCAAACACTTCTGCGGTTCTTCTGCCTAATCATTTCCAGCTTTTCTAAGTAAATATCACACAAACACTGCTAACACATTCTTTAATGTACTTTCTCCAGTCCCAAGCAGCCATCTCAGCAAAGCTCCAAGGCATTTTTGTTTTGCTTCAAAGCAGGACTTCCAGTGATTTCCTTCTGATTTGTATCAAGCCCTGACGAGAAGCCTCCCCGCTAATATTAGCTCTTTTGTTAGTCTCCACTGGCACCTTTCCTCTTCCGCTTCAGGTCACTTGGGACAAACGTGGTTCTTTATGGGCTGGTTGGCTCAGGTAGCGAATAAATTCCCATCAGATGTAAATTGTGAAACCAATTAAAACTGTAGTGATTTACAGCATTCAGGTTTCCAATGCAGTGAACCCAAGCATAAGTCTGGATGATGATTTCCAAATGCAATAAAAGTCTCTGCTAGAGAAAAGTGTTTGCCAAAGCACAGCAGTGTTGACAGCAGAAGGAGGTCACGCTTCACCACCTCTCCACCAGTCTGATTACCTGGTTGTAAAACCTGTCTCTGGCCTTTCGCTTATTGACTGTTTGCATTATCTCAATTAAACCTAAGCTTTCTGGGTCAGGAGGACGGCTCCTAATTCCAATCTTATAAATGTCACTGTAGCAGCAGGTGCAGCGCAATATGAAAAATACCAACAGCGGGAAGAGAAATGACGGAGAGAAACATTCCCTCTCCCAGGGTACTCATTCTTTGACCTTGTGTCCCCGAAACCTCATTGGTTGCCACTCTTTTAATGAATTTAACAGCACACACTGAAAATCTGGCTGAGGTTGCTGAGCTCTTTTTAATATTAGCTTTTTTGCACAGCTTTCAGGGTAGGATCTGCAAGGTTCAGACACGTACACAGAGCGTCTCTCAGATCTGATGCTGGCTCATGTCTGGCATCCCAGACAATTTTGCTTAAATCAACTGAGCATCCTGTGGACACAATTTTCACACCCAACCTAGCAAAAGCTGGCACTTAGGTGAGAGAGTATCAGTCACAGTGTGCATAGTGCCAGGCTAAGCACAGCCAGACAGAAACAGAAAACATAAATGAGGCTAAAATAAAGACAGAAACAGTGACTTTAACATTTTGGGGATGATTCTGAGGCAATCATGTCTCTGCAGGCAGCTCCTCCTGCTGCTATTTCACTTCTGCATGCAGACATTCTCACTGGGGCAAAAACCACTCCACCATGTCGCAGGCACAGCTCTTCCTCGGGAAGAGGATGTGGAAAATTATTTATACTCATGCACGGGGCGAGACTGTGTCAAGAGAACAATATCTGTTTCCTCTGAAAAACATTTCTGTCTGCATTGGTACTGTCAGAGGCGTTGGATGAGGAACATGGTTCATATACTTATCAATAGCAGGTGTTACAGCCACACTTTTGGAGTCTAATCCCAAATCCAGTAAAATCCATGAGGGTTCCAGTGGGCATAAATCAAGAAAAATAAGCTGAGAGTAGAATTGTAGAATCGTTTAGGTTGGAAAAGACCTTTAAGATCATCAAGTCCAACTGTTAACCTAACCCTGCCATCCCACTACTAAACCATGTCCCTAAGCACCTCACCTGCCCGGCTTCTAAATACCTCCAGGGATGGGTATATATATATATAATAGTTGTTTTGGAGGGTTAAACTAATAATGCAAATCTTTTATGCTGATGAGTTTATGTATACAAGCATGCACGTAAATAGACATAAAGCAACCTGCAACAACTCCTTAGATAAACATCATATTTCTATTTTAAGTCTGTTAAATGCTTTTTATTTATTAATAAGATGTAAGAACACAGAAGTTAAATAAAAATTTAGATCCTTCTATTCCACCCTAGTAAATCACCTTCTTTTCTAGTCAGTCAACCCTCTGATGACACCATCGATGACTTCGACACAGAAATATGCTATAAGAACACCTGGGGTTTGGACAACACATTGCCTCAGATTTTTTTTTTATCACCATTGTCACCTGAGAGAGTAAAAAGAAAAAAAAAAAAAAGATAAACTGATAGTGAGGACAATGTGGCATCATTTTATCATGTTTATAGACTTTCTCTGATGGATTCACAGTCTCCACTGTGATTACAGTAATTGATACTGGGCGTACACTGCAGAATAAACAACAGGGACTCATAAAAAGTAACCTGGCCACAAAGCACAATTCTGTTACATTTTCTCTTTTTCCTGCTTCAGTTTCCACTCTCAAGGAGAAAAAAATGGAGTACCGATACATAAACTTTAATACCTTAAAGGCCTAGGCAACTGCCCAAGACTCTACAAAACAATCCTGAAAAGCAGAAAAACTAGCTCTGGTCACACAATTCTTTCATCTGTGGCATCCTTCTGCGGCTCAGCCCCCGACTGTCCTTTTGCACAGAGGATGGATTGCCATCTGTTATTCTTGTCCTTTTGACATCAGTGAAACACGAAGCAGACCAGCCCATATATTCAGACTTTCAACAGCAACTTGTTAGAGACCGTGCAATTATGCATTTACATGCTGCTTAACATTACAGAGGTACACACGGAGGCATGACGAAGGGAGAAAGCCCACGGTTCGTGTTGCGCTGCACAGAGCTGGGAGGTGGCCACAAGCACCCTCTGATGCTGCCATCCTTTTTGGCCGGTACGGATGCCTGGTCGGTGATAGCTGGTGATGGGCAGCCAAGAGCAGTCGCGTCCTACATGGGCGCAGGCTGCCGCGGAGGAGGGCATCCATCCACCCCTTCAATGGCAGCGCAATCAGTTATGCTTTGATAAGTGATAACTGAGGAGGAAGAGAAAACAAAATTGGATACTTACATTGAATGTGGTGAACAACAGACCTCAGTTTGACATGTAGAGTGGTTCCCTTCGACACAAAATCACTGAGAAATATCAGAAAAGCCTTTTAAAATTGCTTTTGTTCCCTATTTGCAGGTACTTGCACCTGTCAAAAGCCCATCTTTGTCAAGGAAAAGTCTTCTGCTTTGGCCTGTTGCCTTCAGAAATAACTTGCCCTAGTATGAATAAACAATGCGTTTCCCAAAGAGCTGAAACACTTTGTGGTGTTTAGCCCATGGAGAAAAGTGCTCTGCTGTGGGATCCGCGCTGACCAGACGCTCGGTTACCTGACCCATCCTTAAATGGAGGACCTTCATTATGCATCCTATCAACAGCTCTGTGCAGAAGACCTTTACACAAGATATAAGGATGATTAAGTTATCTTCAGGAATAGTACTAGATAAAAGTGATGTACCAACGTTTAGGGTCTGAGCATCGTTTAGAGAGAAAAATAATAGGTGATATTGGGGAAAGGTCAAAAAGCAGTTTAGGTTTAAGATTTAATGAAAACCTATCCGTGTTCCACAGAAGGCTATAAGCTGTATTATTTTCTGGAACTCAAAAGTAATATCAGTCAGTTGGCCTTTTGCATATCAGGGGTTATAAAGTACTACATAAACCATCTGAGACCTCCTTTTAAATGTCATGCGGAAATCCGCATGCTATCAGCATGGTAGGAGTAAAATGAAGAGTACAGTAGGTAAAATTAGATGCTTTGTCTTGTTAACAGCTGTTTGCATAATGGTCTGCTGATTTAAAGGCATCTGTTCTTCTGCAGCCCGTCATCTACCACTAATACCCACTATATTAGAAATCAAGCCGCCTTTGTATACACATTTTGTGTCCCCCTCGTTTTTGTTGCTTATTTCAGTGTTACAATCTGATGTACCAGGGCAAACACATTGAAATTTTGATCACATACACTGGAACAACATGAAGCAACGACCATTTTTCACTTTCCGATCAGTGGAGTCTACTGTGTCTTTGCATCTAAATAAACTATTTGCATGATAAACAGACATCTGTATGAAATTGTTAGCATCCCGTTAGCTAATATCCTTCTTCTATGGTATCTGAAATGCTGAATCTTCTGTTTAATTTTAGAAAGACCAAGCTGGTGCAATAGATCTGTTAGAAATGGATTTTTATGAATGTTCACCCTATGTGGACAAACAAAGGAAAAAAAAAACCTGAATGGAAAAATGCTTAGTTTGTTTTTTAAAAGATAATGCAAATGCTCTCAGATCATAGTACATATTTTTAGCCGACTTTCAATTCCCTTCTCATTGCTGTGTATCTTAGAATTGTTAAACAGTTTATTGTTAGGTTTGAGTTTGATCATGCTCTGCCAGCTGACAGCTCCTGGTTAATTTATGGGGCTTCAGCTAGAGTTAGGGTCCCAGCTCACCAAGTGTGTGTCCCGAGCCCTTCAGGTCTTATTCTGGTGAGTAAAAATCACCTGGACAAAGACTTGAATGATCAGGGAGCTGAAAAGAGCTCCAGCCACTCACTTGTATTTAATCCTTAGAGGAAATGTGTTCCTCTCTAGCATGTCTGCATTTCAAACCTTTGCCTTCAAAACTTTAATTAACCTTGATAGGAGCTTAATGGCTGGATCTCTACATGCTGAGATTAGAGTGCAACTACAGGCAGTTGCTCCAGTTTTCTGGGGAGAGCAAACACCGTAGCCTTCACTTGAAATGCAGCCCGTGAAAGCAGTGACAGCACACACTGCAAACTGCATATGCTGCAGACCCAATTTTCCATAACTTCACCTCTGAGATAACGACATTGAAGTCAGGACATATCACAGAGAAAAAAAAATACAATAACCATTATTAACAATGCAAGTGCTTTTCTGCTTGTTATTCAGAAGGAAACATAATAAAATGAATAAACATATTTTCCCACTAGGGACATGGTAAAAAATAACAAGCATGAGGTACAGGGGCATCTTTTTTCCCTATCAACTGTACTATTGCTGAAGTGTCATTTGGCTCCAGGCCTTTCCCCACTGACCCTTGAAAAGCTGCCTGTCAGTGGGCAGGTGTTGGGCAGGCAAGGGGCAGCGATGTATCCTGCCGCTGGGAATTCCCAACCTCCATGGCAAGGCACAGATATCAAATTTTGAAAAGGGGAAATTCACTACAACCAGCATGCACATCATCGTCTTCCTTGTTTGAAGCAGATTGCAACTGAATCTCTAACAGGCTTACACTATATGTTAAATTTTCATACTTACTCTTTCTGATTGACCAACCTTCCTTTTTTTCCCGATTTTAACCTCACACTGCTGCACTGTGTTCTGCAATACAATTTAGGTAAATTTGCTATCCATACGTTACCTCTGAGATGAAGGCCAGAGTCTGACACCGACTTCCGTTCTCTGGGACAGGCTGATTCAACACGAAAAAGGGTGGTGAGATCTCGTTGCTCCACTGAAGGATAATCTTCCTCATGTCCCTCACCTTGTATGCTACCCAGTTGAAATACAAAACCAATTTACTTCTCGACAAAAGCAGAGCAAATACCTGAAACGTTTGATTTAAAGTTTTCCTAAGGCCAGTATCGGACATTCAGCAACACAGATTTTCCCCTCCCGCTGGACCTGTGGTTCTGTGTGCAAATGTCAGAAAGCAATTCCCTTTCTTTCATAAACTGAGTTGTATTCCACAGAACTTAAGAGTCCAGCAGCTTATAAGAGAGGGTAATTCAATTTTCCCAGTTAGTGCACATTCATCAGCAATGCCATTACCTCCCATATTCAACACAACTTCACCAGAGAACTGTGTTTTCATATACACAAAACAAAATTTTCTACCAAAAAAAAAATGTGGACAGTGTTTTGCTGAATTTGGGTGGTCTTCCTCTGATCACCAAGAAGGGCAGGCTCGTAATGTGAGGGTTTTTTTTTTAAACCTATTGAACAGCTCTTTTTTTTTCTTCCTTCAAATTCTGAACTAGTTTCACATCAGCTTCCAAAAGAAATAGTAATTCAAGAATGTTCTTGTTGTCTGCCTTAGCACGTTTGCAAACGATTTCTTACACAGGTATGCAAATCTAAGTTTATTAAATGGCGTCCTGTAACGTGAAAGATCGGTGGGTGGATTTATATCACAGGTAACATCTGCTCAGTTCCCGTAGTTTAAACTAGGTCAATACTGAAGCAGTTTATTAATGACATAATTAACCAGCATCCAGGGAACTAAATATTTGCAATCCCTATCAGCAACATGACTGATAATCCACAATGCTAGACTTTTATAAAAAGTTGATATGCACCTGGTAGTTTCTCAGTGCCCCTCAGCACCTCACCTGCGAGGCTGTGCTGGCACACGCACCCCAGAACCCAGGGGTTACCAGCCCCCCTGCTGGCAGCACTGGGTCCCTTGGCCTGTGGACGGGGGATGTGGCATCGCATGTGCCCGTCCCACCGCCAGCGGCCCCCTGACCCACACCCACACCTCCCCTTTGTGTCAAACTCAGCAAACTGCAATTCCCTCATGCCCATTTAACCTGGTTGGCATTCGCCTTCCTCTTTTTAAAGGATGACTTTAGGGCAAGTGCTTTCCCAGGCTGTCCCGTTCATTGTCCTCTCTTAGCAGCAGTTGGCACCCAGAAGATTTTGCCAAGCGTGGGCTGTGTGAGAACCCCTGCAGATTTACCAGGCCAGTTTTATAGTGTGTTTTCTTTATAATCTAGTTTATTTTTTAGGCTAGTTTTACAATTTTCTTTAAAGTTTGAATTAAAACATCCTTCAGCTCCCAAGTAATGCTTTGTAAAGACTGTAGGCCAGACTCTAATGGGGGAAGACTGAACCAATTTGACCAAATAAATTCATGAATAATTCCACAAGCTGTTCTCCGGAGGAAGGGTGCATGAGCAAAATGCACTGGACAGTGCTGTAAAGCAGATCAGAATACACAGAGTGAAGTGCCACATCTCCCGCAGTTCGGATGTCTTCCAGAACAATTTTGCCTGGAGAGCCTCCAGCCAGTGACAAGACAATTTATCACCAACCATCTACTGCAAACGACAGCTGTACATATTTCCTGATTTTAAGTATTCTCTGCTCTACTGAGAACTGAGAAAAGCTTATGCTCCAGATCAGGCACCAAAACGAATAGCAGCAGGGGGGTTTCTTTTCTTCTCTTCCCTTGTATTTCAAGGAAAGGGTCTACCTGGACCTGCTTTCAAGGCATGTCTGTACTACAATGCTCTGGCTACATCTGAGTATTTTGTCCATTCACATGGTATATTCTTTGAAAAGAGAGACACTTCTCTCCTCCATTCCTTTCCTTCCTATTTTAGGTTTGCATTTATTTAACGAGACAGAACAAGGCGGTGGATGTTAAGGTGCGATGTTGTTAGGCCACATATCCCTGGGCAGGGCTGGAGGCCCTGCAGATGAAACCTCATTTTGGGTTCTCTGCATTCATGGGAAAAGCCAAGGGGTACCCATATGATAAACAGTTTAGATTTACACTGAATTCAGATGTGAGTTTTCTTCCCATGGGCAGAGGGAACAGCACATGGCAGTCAGTGGAAACTATTAGGCAGTTACTGGGGGATAAGATGTCTCCTCATTGCTTTCATAAACATATTGTGAATATCCTCTTGCCTTAATTCTCTTTTATGCCTCCTCCAAATACATATTTTTTCCTCCCCAATGTCCTCTATATCCGTTTTCTGCCCTTTCTCAAGCTCCTTTCTACTTTTTCTTCTTTTTCTGCTCCCTCTCGTCCCTAGCCTGAAATTTTAGTCTCACCCTATCTGCCTTTGAAGTTAGCAGCTCACAGCTCTCAACTCCTTAGAATTGTCCCTGGCCTGAAATTTTAGTCTCACCCTATCTGCTGAGTTAGCAGCTCACAGCTCTCAACTCCTTAGAATAGCTCATCTTAACTGACTTTGCAAAAGTGCCCAGAAATAACAGTCTGAGAATCATAAGAGGCCATAAAATAGACTGTATCAAACCTTTGCCTGACTCTAGTAACACAGGGCACCTTTGAAGTCTTGTAAATAACTCATACCACCCTTCTCTTCTAGAATGAACACACACGGCAAATATCCAGTTACTTTCAGGTCTTGATAAACCTGCTCCCTCCTCTCCCCTCCCTCTTTTTTCATTGAAGCAGCAATTTCCCAGGGCAAAACCTTCAAAATGAGACTCAGCATCTTTGTGCACCACAAGGAGTGCCAATGTCCCTGCCAGGAGCTCTGCTCTGCCACGGGAACCCACACGCTTCTTAGGTCCACAGGTCCAGAATTGTCCCCTCACCTTTGTCATTTAAGATTTTCCACCAGGATCAAAAAATTCAGTTTTGGATAGAAACTAAATAAACATAAAGCACTAGCATTGTCAGAAATGCAAAAGAGGGAAAAATCTGTGACTTTAACAGCGGGGAAGACGTGACTTGCCTGCTGTTCTGGGCAGTGACGCAAGATGTTTGGTTTTCCTCTGACGTCTTCCCCCTCCACCTCTGTTCTCAGGCAACCCCCGGGATGTAGTAATGCTTATGTTCTGGGGGGAATCTGCCATTAACAGTTATTCTTACCCCTGGCAAATTATCCAGCATTCACATAGCTTGACCACCTCTGCAGTGAGAAATATCGCACTGTATGTATACCCTTTAAATGCTGGGTTAGGTTTAGACTGTCAATGTAACTACAAAAGTCCAGTTATTTCAGTAAAAATTTGGGGGGCACTACAGTTAATAAGCAAAGGGATATTTTTCATTCCTATGTTATAGAAGAACAGTTTTAGTGATATTTACCTTTTATATTAAGGCTGGAGGTTGGCCCACGGAGAATGTTGATTGCTGCAGTAACCACTTGCACCTTCAAAATACCAGTACAGTAAACTGGTATGGCCCAGTCCAGGTCAGCTATTGAAAATAAATGTTTAAAACATACCTGGCATGATATAATTTGTTTGCTTATTTAAATAGTCAAACAGAACTGTAATGTAGTATAAACTATGAAGGAAATTGTCTCATTCACAAATAGAGCTATTGCTAAACACCATGGCTTTCCTCCTCTTAAAGCAGATGCATAAAAATTTCTGAGCCATAAACTTGTTACGTTTTTCCATAGAATCTTGTTTCTTGCCACAGCTGTAAGTGACTGCTCACAAGCATTGAATGTTCATTACAGAGCATAATATGATGAAGAGCAGAGCTTCTGGTTTATGAAAAGCAAAGAAAATAAACCCCCAAGTTTCCAAAAATGAATAAATATTTAATTAACTAGTTTTAAACTGGAATTTAAGCTGAACTATATGCATCTATTTTGAAAAGAAACAGTATCAATGCAGATTTAAGTTCAGAGAAGCCTCATGGCTGCATATGTTGCATGAGCACACTTTTCTATCATTAGGTCCTCATATATATCCATGCTGTCCACATACAACATTTTGAAAGCACTCCATATGTTTTCCAATTTGCTTTTAAGACCTTCCAGTGAGATATAATTCTAAATGAAAACACTAAAAAGTAGTTCTTACTAAATTTGTTTCATGAGGTTTTTACACTCTAACAAACATAGCACACTTTCCATATTAACTTTGCAGTCCAAGATCAGCTTATAATTTGCCGTATAGAATCATATTCAGTGTTCAACTTTAGAAGAATTTTGTACAACATTCCCTGCAAATCATATAAAGTTCTGTTAATTCCCATCTACATAAAGATAGAACCATCAAAACAAATTTCTGCCTTGCACCAGGGTAAGATATAAATTATACCAAAATCGGTGGTGAGGGATAGGAACTTGATTATAGCGAAACTAAATAGTTTTGCTACGTGTGAAGAACGTGAGAAATCTCTGCGATGTTTTTAAAGGAAAAGCAGATTTATTTGACACAGGCAGCCTGTTTGTATTAATGGCATTCCAGAGATTTATGTCATAGTAAGGAACTAGGACATTTAATGTAGGTTACTAGAGATTTCTGGACTGATTTACAGAAAAAAATAACTGTCAAAAGTCATTTATATTTGTTGTCTCAGATTATTTCGTGAGAGTAGACCAAGGAAAAAAAATTTTAAAAATCAATGACCTTCAGGTTTGCAGAGCATTCAGAACCTGCGTTTGAAACAGAGATGTGCAGACCCAATTAACTGTGACAAGAGACCTGCCGGGGGTACAGAGAGGTGGGGGCACAAGGGAGTAGAGCCAAACTCCCTGGGGGTACCTGTACCTAAAGCTGCTGATGCTGGCCGGATGGATTTAGATGCCATCACATCACGTCTCACATTAAAAAAGGATGTTCTGCAAACTTGAAAACATATGTTGGCTGCTGAAAGGGTAACTCCAATTGGAATCCCGCTTCCTTTAGGTGGAGGATTCCCTTTATAAAAAATGAGCTTCATGCAAGGCTTCAAGAGGACACGGTTTAGTGGTGGAATGGCAGTGTTAGGTTAACAGTTGATCTTAAAGGTCTTTTCCAACCTAAACAATTTTATGATTCTGTGATTCTAAGAGTTTCACCACAGCTCACCTCTGCCTCCCGTTCACCTTTTCCTGTGAAAATAAACTGGTTTTCAGCATTCACCACCTCACTTCCACACAGCCCCTTCCACCACCTCATCTGAAGGTACCTTCTAAGCTTCTTAATACTTAAGTGTGGGTCACGAGTACGCAACACAACTAAGAAAGGGGGAACAGTTCACACAGCAACCCCCCACAGTGAGCCCTATGCTATATACAGACCTCTGTCTCTATAGCTGAATCCCTTCATACCGATTTGTGAGTCTATAGCATGTGGTCACAAAAGGCTGGACTGCCTTGGGGAACAAATCCCTCTGAAAACCCTTTCTTCTCATCTTTGCTTAGCAGATGCCTTCCAGTTTAACATGTTTGTTGCAACATTTTTGGGTCCGTTACAGTGCTCTGCAAGTCACACCGAAGACATAATAATCCTTGGTCACATGTAGCTCGTCAGGCCCAGAGCTGCACGTATGCTGCTTGGCTTTGCATGGGGGCTGCACAGACCATTGGAGTTCCTGGCTCACTCCCCCTCTCATGCATCCAACCGTACAAAGGTTGGATATGAGCTAACCTCAGGTGTTTGTGAAGGCACAAAGAATATATTTAGGACTGCTCTGAGAAATAATTTAATTCCATGAAGCTACTTCTAATCATGATCAATCATATCAAAATTTACCCATTGAGTTTTGGGTCAGTTTTTCTCGTTTGCAATACTTTCTGCTTCTCTGAATCATTTTCAGTTGTATAATTCTCCCCCACTTTCACGCATGGGTATACAAAATTTACTATAGTGGATATTGTCCATCAGTTTAGCTATTTGAATCTTAAGTTAAAATACCAGTCTCAACTTGTCAGAATCTTTACTTTGTATGCTACTCAGCAGCAACAGAAGGTAGGTTATTTATTTCAGATCCTCGTGGAAACAGCTGCAGCCATTTCAGTTGAAATCTCTATTGAATAAGACCTGAAGCCGGATCATTTCTTTATTACTCAGGTTAGACTACTTGTTCTGTGCCATTGTTCGTCAGATCAAAAGACCTGTCTGTTCTGTTTTGAAGGCAGAGCGAACAATACTGAATTTTACAGTCAAACTGCATGTTGCTTTTTAAAACGTGCAAGTTAAAAGGAAATAGTTCCATAATAAAAAAAAAAAAAAAAGTTTTGATCACCTTTACCAAAGCCTTCATAATACTATGGATGTAGAAGTAGTTTAGATGTCTTAAAATGAGGGTTCAACCAAAAGAACCTTATGCTACCTGTCTGCATCCTTTCCCTTGCGTTAGGTTGCAAAATCATTTTCCCTAAGCACATTTAGCAAATTGAAGTTCTTCCAGAAAGTGATAAGGGGCAGAGCTCTGCTAATAATTTTAATACAGCATAAACCTTCATATAACTGGATGAAGAACTTGCAGAATATAGAAACGTACAGAGCATTAAAAAGAAAGCAGCTATGAAATACAGATGCTAGCTATGCATGTAGCCCTTAAATTTTGCACAATGGTTTTCATATGGTTCAAACTCCCCTTTTACATTATTCCTAAACACAGCATTTGAACCAAAAATAGTTCTTGTTCAACACTGGGTTCATCCTATTTCAAAATAAGAAATGTTATTTCAAGTCTCTTTGAAGGTTTAAAGCAGGCTATTATAATGCTGATGACATGTCAAATTTGATAGGATTGAACCTACTTACAAACTAATTTCATTGCCTGGCAAAGCTAACTCGAAGACATAAATATGCTTCTTTTTTAATCCCCACAAATATTGCTTAATTGTAGATGCAAATCTTAAAAACATAACCTACATCCAGCTGACAGAATATTCACAGCTTAACTCTCTCATTAAACAGAAAGATTTGCTTCACCGGATGCAGGAAAGATCCTTGGATTGTAAACTCCCAGAGAATTTTCTGAAGTCTGATTTCAGCTCCACCATTTATGCATTTGTCCTCTATTACTTTCTGAAGTACATGGCAAGCCTCCTACTGTGGAAGCCAACTGATATGTCTCATTAGGTGCATGTACATCCGCATTTGAGTTCACATTGGGACTATACTGTCAATGTGAATCTCTGAACCACCTGCCTTCATGCTGCGCAGTTTACGTAGCAGTGTCATCGCCAAACACAACAGGTGGATTCATTCTGGATGAAACTAAATCATGGTATTTCTCCAAAAGGGGCACCTACCTTCCCCCAAACTGCTGATGGGAATTCACTCTATGGGGGACCAGGTAAGGACAATCCAAAATATGGAAACTGAGAAATCAAAATGGGTGAAATTGAGAGTGGATGAAGTCAGGCCAATGTTGGCATAGTAATCCATACTCTTGCCTTTGACAGGTGCTTGTACCAAAGCTTCAGAGGGTGCACAAGGAATTTCACACCGGACCCCAGGAACGATCCACCCGAAGTCTCTTATCATAGATAAGGACCTGCCTGTCACTGCAACATTCCCTAATGACAACTTCTGCATCCAAGTGCACCATGCCAGTTAATGGGCATGGCAGGGAGAGGAGAGGGTGCCAGCGTGTGTGTTTTTCCAGCACTAGTATACACCACAATTTCAGGTGAAATAGGTAAAATTTTTGCACAGAAAAAGGAGGAGTATTTGTTCCAAGTTTTACCAACTCCCCAAATCAAGGAAAGTGCCCATAGGAGACTCATGGTGACACAGGATAAGCAATGAATGAGTTGCACGCTTCCTAGCTGAATGTACTGGAATCCATAACACTCAGAGTCTAAGACAAGAGCTGGATGTGGGAGGTGTATTTAGACAAGTTTAAAGCAATGAATTTACTTTATAATTTAGAACAAGATTATTAGAAAGTACAACAAAGCTTAGAAATGGGGAAGAACTTGTGAGGTAATGTAAACATTCATTATTTTCCTTCGATGATTAACTTCTTTCAAAAGCTGACTGTGAATACCAAGGCTTCTGCATAAATGTGAAAAATACCGTGGGTTTTTTTTTTTTTCACAAGTGCTGAGTCATTAACAGACCATAATAATTTGATAATAAGCCAGTGAAATGTAGGATTAAAGAAATTTATCCTCTTCCTTCGCTCATTGATGACTATAAATTTGGTCAGACAAAAAGAAAAGTTATGTAGTGAATAAAAATCTGTAATAACATAGTAGCTGACAAGTAAATGTACATCCTCTGGTTTTAAAATGCAATTTAATAAAAATAAAAAAAAAAATTAAACTGCTTGCAGAGACTTAATTGTCATTTGAACTACACTATTAACATTTAACATGCAATTGATTTGACAGTGTAGTGATAAGCCATTCTCTGAAATCCTTTCTATAGGACTCTCTCATGGTTATGAATTTTAATCTGTAGGCTGTACTCCAGCAAACTGCTTGATGTCCGTGTTTACATTACTAAAAATTTACTAAAAATAAGACTGTTTTAAAGGTGCCAGAATGATTAGGGCCAAGATGGTAAGAATGGTAGGGTGAGAGCTGAGGGGTTTGTACTAAACCATCTGACTTGTTGGTCACTGCAGTAAAACCAGTCCATGATGCAACTGATCCCCAGCTCTCATCCTCTTTGCTCTTGCTAGAAATGTCAAATGGAAACAAAATACTGCCTTCGTACTTCCAACTTATTTTCACCCTGGCAAGAGAAACCCCAAAACTTTATTTCAGGTCAAAGCCAACCTGACATAAAGAAATATTTAAACAAATTATGTCAATGTTGCCAGAATAATCAAAGGTGTTTAACTGCAGTGGGAGCATCCAAATGCCAAATGTGTAAGAAATCACTTTCTACTACAAGCTTTTGAGTTTGGCTATTTAGTTTTGGGTTATCAAAACAAAAACATATCTTCTTATTTTGTGTATATTGTAGACTTCGACACGCCTTCTCTCCTCTTCTCTGTTTCTTTCCCTTTCCCCGTGCTAGAGCTCAGCTCAAAAGAACAAACAAATTATTCATTATAGCATCAAACTCAGGAAAGCCTGGTTGCCTTGGGGTCTGAATTTGAAAGCTGGTTCACCTTTGAGTACAAGAGGGTGCAAGCTCCCATTTAACCTCTTCTTCTTTGGGGGCACTTAGAAGAAATCTGCAGAAATTTCGGAGGAAGAGGCACACCCAAGGCCCTCTGAACAGTTTTAGACTTTCTCTCCTATATCAACTGGTTATTTTCCTAACGCTTACAGAAGCTTCAAATATCTGAGTCCTTGACTCCTCCAAGAAATTTGGCTGAAATAGGCCAACAGGACCAAAAATTTCCTCAGCAGATATATACAGAGATGGAAAAGCATACTTCACAAGAACCAGCTAAATACCTGGCAACTGAATACTTCTTATCTTGCCTAAAAAACTTTCTTTTAAATAAAACCAAATACTTTCATGTTTTTAAATGCTTTAGCTGAAAAGTAAGCATCAAAAACCCCCTCCAATTTCTTCAATTTCCTTTTTTTTTTTTTTGATATTTAGAAAGTAGCAAGTAACAAAGGTAAAATCGAAGAAAACAGCTTTGCACTCCTTATCTCATAAAACAGGAGCACAAATGTTCAATGAAATGGAAACACAGACAATTTAAAATTTAAACAAATAAACTAAACATGTTTAAAGTTTATAGAGGTAAAAATGTCTAGTGGAATTGAACCAAGATTTATTCTGGTATTTACAAACAGATATTTTTTACATTCAATTAAACTGCTAAGTAAAATCAAAATACTCATAATAGAAAATCCTCTTTTTCCCTAAGAATTCAGTTCAATTTAAAATTTCTGTTGCTACTAGGCAACCAAGAGCTTTGGAAATAGTATTAACTCTTATTTCAAGGTTCAAGGAAATCTTTGACAACTGGTATCAGAGGATTATCTAAAAATGTAGGAATTTCCACAGAGTAATACTATCTAAAAATCTATTGCCCTGTTCTTTGAAGCATCCAATTAGGATCTTTTGTCAGCAACAGTAGTTTGTGATAATAAAGGATGCTGAAAAGATAATCCATAGTAGCTCTCTGTTCCTTCAAATTTCATTTCCCTCCCTGCAGTTGGTCCAGTAAATATAACCTCGAAAAAATCGAAGGTATCTTTACAGAATTCCTCACCCTGCCGGTGCTGCTGGCCCAGCCAAGACATTAATTGTTGTGAAATGCTTGATATGTGCATTGGGAAATTGCATAGAATATCTCCACAGCTGTGCATGTTCTCTCTGATAACGTGCTGTCAACCTTTTGTTAATATTTGTACTATAGAAATAGAGCTATTTTTATGCCTAGAGCTCAGAGGAAAACAGGGATAAATATAACAGATGTAATGTTTATTTCCCAATATATAATCAAGAGGGACTGTTATTATAATTGTCACAGATTCTCTTTAAAAACATTTCACATTCAGTCCCAAGCACTATAGACTCTGAAGTGCTGACAGGATAAAACTTCGTTTTATTAATGTTGCCTAAATCCTGTGTAAAGCAAGGCAAGCTCAGCCCTCCTAACGTGCCATTTGGGGGAGTAGAAAGACCAAATTCTAGGTCCTTTAACTGCCACAAAAGATAAAAGCTGTGGTGTCAGAAAGGGAAGAGCGCATGAATTACCGCTCCGCCTGCACACTCTTCAACCGTCTGATTTCCTCCTCATTGGCATGTGCAACACATGGCAATTTCCCATTCTTCCCCCATTCCTTTGCTTAATTATCATGAAGAAGATGCTCCTTTCCATTATTTGAGAATATTCTTTGCTTCTATAGATGAGACTGTAATTAACAAGACTGCAAGAAATGGGAAAAACAAGAAATATGAGTCCTAAATTAATGAGATATTACAGATATTATGGATTGGAGCTGTTCAACCTTGCCAGCCAGAACAATGGCAGGGAGACAATATCTGCTGTTTTCTGCTTACGTTAAAACCATTTTTAATTAAAAGAAACAAACTGAGTGGAGAGAAAGGCTTTTTTATTCTCTCTCCAGTAACCTATAATTTCAGGGGTTTTTTTTCCTTTTTCTGCTCAAGCTGACATGAAGGATGTTTGCCTAGCAATGCAATCGGAGTTGACAGGAGAAAGTCGGCACTCAGAATTACCAGGTTTGACTTTTTAATACATTTCCATGTAACATCAGTCACAAGCTGCCTTCCACACCGCTGTCTCAACCCCCCCCCAAAACATATGGCTGATTTCACAGGTCCTCTCCCCTTTTCCCTGGCACGGGGCTGGTGGAAAGCAGAAGAAAGCCGGTGCCCTGTGTGTGCTGGGCAGCAGCATCCCACCAGCTGAGCCATCCTTTCATTTCGAGAGAGACATGCTAGGACCGCAACCAATTTAAAACAGCTCTTCCCAACTACAACGGATGATGAACGATAACGAGAGAAGCAGGGTGTGCCTAAAACCACCGTGAAAAGTGACAGGGGAGCTGCATTTGATGAGCGCAGATACTAGGAAATGACAGTGTGAATCACCTTGCGGTTCTTCTGCGGATCGACACACATGAAAAAAAGAATAAAATAGGTTCTTCTAAGATGAAGAATGAAGAGAGACATTGCCCATACTTTGACACCTGGTTTTAATGTCTCAGTGAACAGTAATAATAGGTATCAGACTAAAAAAAAGGCATTCCTTTTACCATGTACAGATGGATTTTTTTTTGACTTTTTTCCTTGTCTTCTGTATATTCTGCCCTTGTGTGGTGTGCTCTCTGAGACTCACCTCTTTGCCGTGCAACTGCCAGCAAGCCTATTTCAATGGCAGGTCAAATCTATTGCTTCCTGACTAACGTATCCCAGGCGGAACTTGCTCAAGCCATTTCATAAGGCTTCCAACTCTTATAGCTGAAGACAGTGAAATTTCCTGGAAAAAACCAAACAAAACACACAAGCTGATTCCTCTCTCAAGCCCATCGTACTGTGGGTTTTTTGGTGGGGGGGTTGTTGGTTTTGGTTTTTTTGTTGTTGTTGTTGTGTCCGTCCCCCCCCTTAAATACTTAAGAAAATAGGATCAAGAAAAAAACCCCAAACCATATGCCCTCCTTTTTCCTTGTCATTTGGATTTCACAGGACTGCTGAAAGGTCTAATCCTGTCCATAGACAATTGCAACACACACGCAACAAACACCGTCTTGCAAAACGTATTTCACAGATTGTGTTGGGGACAGCCCCTTTGTATTTTGTTTTGGTACTACACGCAGCAAAATAAATCCCCAGTATATGCCTGAGGCTCCTGCGTCCTACAGTGGGAAATAATAAATACTGGCTGTGGAAGTGAACTGGTTGTCCATTAGCACATCACTGTATATACACACCCATAGCAACATGCTCCTAGCCTTGGGTGAGTAGCATTTCATGTGTTTGGAAGCCTGGTTCTCTTGATTTCAGCTAAGGTCTCAGACAAAGGAGGCAGAGTAAAAGTGCACACATCACATACGTTTTGGTGCATTTGAACTTTACCTTTTTGGAGGAAGAAAATATTTTGATTTTGAAGTGAATCCAAGACCTTTTACTGATTGGGGGTGCAGCCAAAATGAGGTCCAAGCCTGCTAAACTGGAAGGCCAGGATACTTCTGATGAGTATCAGAGCACAGCATAGTGATGTTTTCACAGATTAAAGGTTGCGTACGAATATTGCACTGTACAAGAACCTGGGAAGGGGATTAATAGCATCAGCAAAAAAAAAAAAATATGACTAGAGAAAAGCTTTCAAGTGCTCCTGTAATAATTATTGATTGAACTTGCAGTCTGGAAAGACCATTTTCTACTGCGGTGCCCGGCTGGTTGGTTGTTTTCCTCTGAGATCCCTAAGATATGCTTATCATGTAAAACATTTCCAATTCCACTTTAAAAGCTGATTTTTGAGAACTAACAGTTAAGTCACTTGGCCTATGACTGCCTGTTTAAGCCCCTGTTATTACACTACTTACACCCTCTCTACTGTATGA
This sequence comes from Egretta garzetta, assembly GCF_000687185.1. Taxonomy (NCBI): domain Eukaryota; kingdom Metazoa; phylum Chordata; class Aves; order Pelecaniformes; family Ardeidae; genus Egretta; species Egretta garzetta. The sequence goes on from NW_009259597.1 coordinate 561,476, forward strand.
AGTGTGGAAGGGTTGGTGGGTGGGTGTGTGCAGATGACAATGAATGTATTTATGAATTAAAAATCGACTGCAAAGTATAAAAGAAACATTTATTAACTTGTATGTATCTACACTTACGTTTCAAAGTTCTTTTCTATAGTCCTTCTAGCTTCATGGAATATGGTAAATAGATCAACACTGGAAGGTGTGATATACAACCCCCCTCCCTTTGGCACCAGGAATTAATCTCTCCTCACAGGCATCTCATTATAGGAGCAGTTGAATCTTTCATGCTTTTTTGCTTGCTATAAAAACTATGTTCTATCTGACTCCCAGGTGAATAAACCTCTTTACAAACTTAGAAGAGAACGTTCCTGTTACGTTAAGAACTGCATATTCTGAAAAGGGTGTTGAACTGCCGATGACACCGTTACCAACTGCTACAAGAAGAGCAACACACGCTTTTTTCCTCTTTGTCATAATGTAGCATTTTCCTTACCTGGCGGCATGCTAGAGGGACTAGACCTATATCAATTGACAAAATAAATACTTTTTTCTCAAAAGTCACTGTCTGCATTATTTTCCTCACTTTCAGTTGTGAAAATAAATAGCAAAACAACTCCATAAAAAGAATCCAAACTCATTATTTTGCGTTTCAGTCATTAAAAAAAAAAAAAAAGGATCACCGAGTCGTTGTCTACATCTTCTCTTCTTTACTGTTCCTATTCAGTAATTACAATTTGGATCTGTGCAAGTTTCGCAAACCTAGGGAAATAAAAAGGTTTTCTCAGCCATTTTTTTGGTTCTCCTCTGGCAGGTTTTTCTGGGTTATTGAATTATTTCTCTCTACATGATATTTCAAACTGGTATGTTTCCCAGAGGATGTTAATTTCTTTTTTTAAGGACAATGGTATTTGAAAAAGGGAGAAGGAAATGAGGAAAGGAATGAGACAGATGTATCAATCACTGAACAGTTTTAAAGAGCACTGACTGCATTATTTCCAACAAATACATTATGTCCTGTTTCAGGAATAATAAGAAATTAGATCTCACATATTAGGCATGAAATAAATCCAGCTTCAGCCTCCTTTTGATCACCCAGGTCCATCAGGAGATGAGAAGGTTGGAAAGGCATAAGAAAGCACCTTCAGGGTACTGCAAATGCAGGGCAACAACCAAACTAAAAAATCAGGCTTACTTCAACAGACTCTCTAATACAGAGTCGTCATATGTACGCCAAGGACTGGCAATGAAAAATTCATTTCTGATGCAGTACTATTTGCCCCATCAAAGGCAGTCCTATGATATTAAGGTTATTATACCCTGAGAACAAGACCCAGCTGGCACCACTAAATTTAGCTGAACATCAGGCCATGTGGGAATTTCTTACAGATGGCAGTCATCTCATCTGCACTGGAAAAGGTAAAAGCAATATAATTTCATTACTTGCAGTGAGCCTTTGCCTGTCACATCTGCAGAGCACTGACACCACAAGAAGATTTTTTTAAAGTGTTAGATTTTGCTCAAATAACATATAATGGCTTCACTCTGCATGTGAATAACCTAAGAAATGGGTCAGTCTATCAGCAGCTGAAGCCCATATATTTGAGTGAAGTAATGGATGTTTTATTATTAGCAATCACAAATGTTATCAGAGCTGTAAAGCCATTATTTAGCTTAGTGCTGTTCATTGATTAAGAAACACTTTTAATTAAAACTACCAAAATTCTGGTCTCCTTCATTAGTGACATAATGGAATTAAGATGAAAAGGGGTCAGTTTGGGAATTATTTTGTGAGTATTAATTCTATTAATCAACATTACTTAACAAATTCTGCCTTGGAAATTATAGTTAAGTTAATAGAGAATTATAGCCACAGTGAGAATCTCATATTTGTTTGGTTTTAAATTCAGGAACCTAAATTAGAAACCTGATTAGCAGAAAGTAAATTCTACCTGCCAAATTCACACTGACATTTTGAGTTGATGTTCAGATTTTAAATTTTGCCACTCATATTAGTAAGACACAGGAAAATACCCACCCTGTTCTGGCTTTCATGAGCCACAATGAAGAAAATAGAGAAACGAGGAAGGGTTCCAAGTACGTACAGATTTCCGAAATCAAAGACCTCTCTTACTCAGGGATAGAAACATCTAAGATGTTTAAATGTGGGTTTTTTTTACATCCATAAACCCATACAGTAATCCATAACAGCAATCCCCCCATTTTTTTTCATGTTACACATTAATACGCATGGTATGGTTTTAAAATAGTTTGAAATTGCATTTATATAATCCAGTTTTGCTCAGTTTCACCCACATGTAACGTAGGAGTAAATCTAACATGAATGTTTGGAGACTTCTTTTTCAAATGTAGTGTGTGTGTGCGTGTGTATATATATATATACATATATATATGAGGCAGAGGAATTTCCCTTCTTCTAAAGGTTTTTGAAAACTGGCAGCTTTCTTGAGGGCTCCTCACCAAAGTGAGTGGAGCATGCCCTTCAAAATTCTCCTGAAGTTTCTACTGAAATCAGACAGTTGGGAATCTTTTCCTTTGGGAAAAAAGGTATCACAGCACCAAATCCAGGATAATTGTCATTATGTATGCTATTTGCTTACGACTTGCTCTAAAAAGTCAGGTTTCTTCATTTTCATTACTACTCTGAAAAACTGTAAGACCCTAAAGCTGCTACTAACTTATTCTGGGCATGACTAAAACCATTCAAAAATTTGCAGACTATCTTGCAGTTTGAAAATCTACCACTCTGCCTAGTAGCTCTCTTAATTAGTAACGATTAGATGAATCTTAATTCATTTTTCTGTGTATAAAATCAAAACCTCAGTGGTGAATTTCAAAGGAGTGGAAACATTGCTCTTCATTTCTTTCCCGGGGTTCTGCAATAGCTACAACAGTGATCCCACATTTAAATTTTTTTTTCATAGAGATAATAGTATTATTTCAGAGGATGCCTGGAAATGAATTCCGGGGTTTGTGTCCTATCCTGTTTATTCTGACCAAGCAGAACTTGAATGTAATGTGCAAGAAAGAGGTGTATTTACTCTTTCACTCAAGTAAATGAAATAAATTGTCATCAAACAATCCTGATGTGCCAAATATTGGGCTTTACTTGTCCTCACTCATAATCAGCAGCTTTGAAATAGTTCCAAACCAGTCTTAGCATTAGTTTTCCTAAATGATATGGAATAAATAACCCTTGTATATGGATTTTGCTGTTTTATTTAACACTTGCATTTAAACTCATTTTTTTATATCTCTATATCTAACTACATATCCATATAATATAGATATCATTAGATACATACAAACACAAATACATAAAGAAAAGAATTCTTGATGCTACTCATTATATGCAAATACATTATGCATCTACTATAACAGAATATACTGCCTATAATATAAATTATAGGCGGAGATGTATTTTTATAAATATATCAATTTTTAATATAAATATCATCTAAAATATGGATGTTATATAAATACTATGTATTATAGTATATATATTACTATATACTAATATATAAAATAAATAATTGTTGGGTATATAAGATGGATATGTTAATGCGAATTCTAATGCTTGTACTTCCCTCAGGTAATCACAGAAGGTCTGTTCCCAGAAGCTTCACTGAAATTATATGGTTAAGAAATAATGTGGCCCAGGGATCCTAAAACAATATTGAATTTTAAAACCTACCGTACACGGGTCCTATTTCAATCAGTAAGCAACTCTTCCCTTGACATCAGTAACTCTAGATTTTGTTTGGGTTTTTTTTTGCTTTGTTTAATTTTGGTCTATTTTTAAATTTTTAGGTATCTGCCACTACATTTTTCAAAAAATTCTCTAGCTTGAATGTCAACTGACGCTGTAAAGAATTACGAAGGCATAAAACTGAGAGTAAGTCAATAATACTTTTTAAACAGCATGCTTTCCCATATCACAGGAAAGATGTAAATAAGTTCTCATTGTTTAATAGGCACTAAAGAAAGTGCATTGAACACTTTTTAACTTCACCAAGGCTTACAGTTCTGAAACAGGCAGTTACGCTTGGTGTAATTTTTAAGGCCTTCATAGAAAAGAACAACATGGAAACTATCGCTTACCAACTCCAGTTCTGTCTAATGCTGACTTTAATTACAAAACAAGGCCATAGGAGTATTTGCTCAGAAGTCTGCTTGCCACAGCACCCGAGATAACACTGGGGTTCAACACCAATAGTTTGACACGAGGCCTCAGCCATCTGTGTCAAATCAGCTGTCTGAGCTCAGTGACCTGAGGAATACCAATCAATGTACCTGCAAAAAATGACTTTTGTCAATGGGACGTGACCACTGCATTGTGTTAGCACCCACTGTGGCAGGATTTCAAAGCAACACAGTCCTTGAAACCAACACTTTAGCCGACAGGTTGACAGTAGAAAAGACAGACAGATGGGAAGAAGAAAGCGAGAGGATATTATCTGATGCATAAAATGAAATCCTTCTGAATATGACATCACTTTATACTACAGGTCAATATTTGACAAAGACAGATGCTAAACCAAGTGTTTCTTGGTATGCCAAAACATTATTTGCTTGTCATCGCACTAATCAAAAGTATTTGTATTAAGTTACATCTACAAAGTGAGACACATACATGACAATATCCAGGTTTCCATGTATTTGCTATTATATAGTTTTAGTTAAATGCTCTCCAACTGAGCATTGTTCAGAGCAAGGCAGTATGTTTGCAACACGCATGCATATATACCTACGTGCAACATTATACCTCGAACGTTGCTTGGCCATTTTCAGGTGCACCGGTGAACTGGCAAGACTGCGTGAATAGAACAGCAGACCTGACATTAACTTCATCTCCAGTCCTCAGGAGTGGAAGAACTGCCTGGTTTAGGAGCATCCAACATTTCCAATTATAAGGCCCTATCTTTAGAAGCTACTAGCTTGAATGATTTGCATTATTTCCATTCTACCCCAGCTACAACCTTTCCTTTAGTTTCAGCCCAAACAATTTAAGAGATGTACAATGTAAGCTCAGGGAAAACATACCTCCCTCCTTGCACACACACACACACACACACACACCACACAGAGCTTAAAAATAATTAGAAATATCTTAATGACCTAATTGCCCGCTATCAATGGAGAAGTGACGGGCTGAGGACAAATGCAAAGATGACACAGCAGCAGCAAACATACTTCTTTTCAAACTCTTTCTCATTTTGCCTTATTCAGGAGATACAATTTTCTGTATTTTCTGCAAGTTTTGCTAATTTTGGTCAATGGTTTCCTCTGACCGTCTGTGAAGTGTCCTGGATCTGTACATAAATCGGCGGGCTTTCCCCCCTACCCCACCCAACCACTACATACACTTCTGACAATGATTTCAAAGGAACAGTCACTTTTGTTTACTTTCATTTAGTTCAACATAGCTCCGTCACTAGGTACCAATACATAATTCTGATCTCTTGCAATTAGCGTTAATTACAGTACGCGAATCTATAAAATTGAACTATTAATCACGATAAAGTACAAAGAGATCACTACATCATTGCTGTACTACAAGGTTGAACGTGCTGTGGAAAAATAAAGTTCTCATTATCTTTCTTATTTTTCTGAATCAGTATATAAAGAATTTTGGGATACTGTTTTACTGTGCAAATCGAGGTTAAAGCATTGAAGCAAATCTTATAAATATTATGCTACTTGAAAATAACTTACAGAAATTTAGGGAAAAAATATTTTCACTTAGACAACACAGTTAATGGCTGTCAGGAAAGTTTTGCTGGTCTGATAATTTACATATGTGATTTACTTTAGGAATGAGTTGTTTCATGTTGTCAATTAAGGGAAAAAATATGAAGTTAAAATATTACAGTAAAATCAAGTTCGTGTTTTACAGATCATTAATTTGTATAGTCTTGGCTCACAGCACTATTAAGAATATTTTGGGAGAAGAAGTTAGTGATCTCTGGGTATGGCTAATATTTAAGGTCATTCTTACATAGCAGTGCATTTTAGTATATATTTAATCACAAGTGTGCCAACTGCAGTTGACTGCTTGGTCAACGTTAAAAAGAAACGCTAAACATAAAATAAAATGGCAATTGCCAAGTAGGACTGCAAATACAGACTTTGCTATCTATTTCAATATGAAATTATTTTCTTTTGCATTTTTAAGGGCAGCCAAAATGGAAATTTTTCTTATAGACACCTTATCGACATATATAGAAAAAAGAATGCTCAAAATACATTAAATAGAAGACAGACAAATAAAATAGCTATTTCTAGGTATTATTAACTGTTTTGAGATTTTTCCAGAAATCCACCCATTTCTGGAGTTTCCCTTTAAGAAATCAATTTGCATTTTTTTTCAACAAGGAAAGAAAATGTGCTAATATTTCATATGCTTCTATAACATTTTTTTAATCTGAGAATATTGACATATTCACATTATACAAAGCAGCGTATTATATCATTTGTACCAAAGTACTTACAGAATTGAGACCGAGACAACTTTCCCAAAGCCACAAGGTCAGACAGAGGCACAGAACTCAATGTATCTTAAGTTTAATGTTCTGAGACTCAGTGAGAGCATCTGCTGTTCACATGGAAAGAAATTGTTTAAATGGAAAAGTCAGTCCTTCTGAACATGCTGTAACACATGCAGCGGAACTGGACTGCCACTGTAATTTTCAGCTTTTCGTAGCCCATTATTTCTGAAAAAAATTACAAACTTCACAGATTATTGTATAACTGAATGGAAAACTCCCTATCTATTTAAAATTCAGTATGAAAGGTCAACGGTGGCCTGGATTTAACTACCTTAATTCTTAAGCAGGGAAGCACCAAGACTTATGATGATTAGAACAGAAATCAAATGCAACAAAATTAACTCAAGCAAAGTGATCTAACATGTTCTACTGCAGAAAATGACCCATCTTAAACACAAATAGGCTTAAACATTTTTTTACAGGTTTTCAACAGGAGAATTAGAGGAATTTAGTGCATTATTTTTGTAAACGGGCATTGTCTTATCTTTGTCATTTTGGTAAAGTGAACATCTCTTAGTTTCAAATTTTATCATGAAAAGTAAAATCAATGAAATTTCACTCCAAAAATTTAATTCACATACATACTCATATATATGTATATGCATATTTACATGTAAATTTATGTATAGACACATATATATGTATGTATGCTTACAAATACATATGCACATAGACATGGATAGAAAGATTAATTCAGAGATGTCTATTATGGAAACGGAAAACTGAAATGGAAGTTTAAAGTTTGAAACCCTCTAAAATCCATCTCATTCTCTTACAAAAAAGAATACATTTGGCCTGCTCTTAAACTGGAAATCGAATTGCCGTTAACTGCTAAACTTTGGAATATCTAATAGAAAAATGTTTTGTCTCCTTATGTGTAATCCTTATTTGCAAAGAGAAGGATGCGGTCCATGGCCCAGTTGCCAGGCAACTGCATGGAATTACAAAACATTTCCTGAAGAGGCGCTGCCCTGCGGTGTGATGAGTCCGCACAGGGAAACGGACCCAGAGCCACGGTTCTCTCTGGACCTCATCACAGAAGTTTTAGAGTATTCTAGAGAGACCGAGTGTGACTGTGACTTAAATTGTATAAACTGAGCTTCCCTTATGACCATGTTCTTTATAATGTTGAGTAACCACAAATCAGAGGAAATAGCAAGGTCTGTCTAGTTCCATCCCAGCACTGGGATGTGAAAATGCTCACTCTCACAGCTGGAATGAAAGAATGGTTATTGATCCACTGAAAGAAAATATGTACACCTTTGCTAGCAACAAGCAATGCTCATGCTTGGAAGCATTACCGTGAGGTGGGGTTTTTCTTTCTTTTCGAAATTCTTGACTTTTACCATGCAAACTCTTATACATTCTAGTGTCCTCTCTAAAATATTTTTTTTCTTTTTTTTCCATGCATAAATTGAAAAGAAGTTTCTTCTCAAACTGAAAAGACATTAGTATGTTTTTGAATTGTAGCTTTCTGAGGTACAACCATCAAGGATAGATTTCACTTTAGATGTGTATCTACCTCTCGATACAAGAGCAGAATCTTCAGAATAGCAATATTTGTTAAGCCATACCTACAAAACATATCAGATATACCTACACCATATACAGATAAAAGATTAATTTATCCATCATTATTTTTCTTAATTCTGTATCATTATGTGGATTATTCTAAAAATAGTAGGTATGAAGATAAGCAAGGATTCCCCCAGTCATCATCTTCAAGAAGTGAAACTGTTAATCACACTGAAATCAATGGCAATCAGTATGGCAATCAGTATGGAAATCAGCGGCAATCAATGTCCCATCTAAAGGTAGGCAACTAATCCTCAGACCAGACATAATTGATTTCTACAGCTTTAATCAAAGCAAGAGGATTAATCCTCCCCACCAGAATGGCTTTATTCAGTTCTGTCTCACCTGATCTTCACCATCACCTAGGAAAAGGGACATACAAAACTGAAAGCATACATGGATGCAAACACACCCCAGATCACGATCCTATGGGTAGAGGAAAGCTTCTAACAATAAACCTTTTGGAAACCAACCAAACAAAAAATAACCTCAGAACAGCCCACCCACCCCAGTATTTTGTGCTGTTCTTCTGATGGTAAACAGATTTATTACATTGGTGGTGAAATACCAATTAAATTATGCACATTCCCAGAAAGCAGAGGGCCGCTCAACCACTCATTGGTTTCATGTAAGTTAAAAATAAAATAAAAATAAAAAAGCAAGTTAGATTGTTGCTGACTTACAAGGTACAGTTTTTTTTCACCCTGTGGACATCAACCCCAAGCTACGCTTTGACACAGCAGTAGTAAGCAGTTATAACAACAGTAGATATGCTGTCAGCACTGCTGAATTCTTTAGAAAGGTGAAACGAATGCCAGGTAGGACAGCTTACCTTGTTCCTCTGGGACACGTATGTGAAGATCCATGTCCTTTCTAGACAGATGACTGAAATGGCTTCATTGACCTTTTCAGCCCATACCTCAGATATTTCAGTTAAGGTTTGTCATATGCAAAGCAATGTTGGGTTTGACATAACTAGAAATTAGCGCCAGCTGTAGGCATGACAGGATCACAACTCTCCTGCTCACTGAAAATTTTGAAATACAGCAGACTCCCTTCAGCCAGGTTGGTTGTGGCTATAACTGAAACGCAGCAAATGTCTGCTACGTGGCCCACGACTGCCTGAAACAAATTCATCTTGTATTTGATAGGTACGATTTAATGACGATTGATTTTAGGATCAGATGTGAAAAGCCACATCTCTTTTCTGATTATTTTTGTAGCCAGGATTTCACTTCTTTTGACACTTAACACAGATAATATTTTCTTCAATAGTAGTGTGACTTTGTTGAGTGGTACTTTGCCATCATTTGGTCAGCTCATGAGTTTCTTTTCTTTTTAAAACTGTTGTAATTTCTCCAGGCAGAGAAACCTACCATTCTGCAATGTCTACCTTTGAGTAGAGGAATGTATACAAGATGTGAGGGTGAAACATGATTCACACCAGCAAGGAACAGACAGCTATTGGATGAGACTTTTGAAGGTTAGGTAAAATCTTAAGAGCTAAGACTGAAACAGGGAGCACCACTAAACAAAACAAAAGATTTGTCTATTTGCTTTTTAAACTGATTCAAAAGCAAGGAAAAGCATACTAATGTAAGTAAACTACTGTCAGTCTAGTAAAAGCTGTAATGTGCTGCTGTGTGTATTAAGAAGAAGGTGGGATTTTACAAGTTCCAACTGCTTCGAACACTTCATGCAAAAGTGTAAAAGCATTGCATCAGGCAATTAACTGTTCCTAAGGCACTAATTCTTGAAAGGTCTGCATCTCAACAAGATGAGGCATAGGAATTCCTAAATGAGACCAGTAATGACTACACACAAAGAAGCAAAAGGATTCTTCTCTTCCTTCTCCTCCCTTCCTTTCTGCTTTCTTGTCACAGAGTATGTGAACCCATGAGAAACTGGAAGAACCCCAGGAGTCAAAGAGCTTACCCCAACCAAAATGCTCCTCTCTGCTGTAGTGATCAGGGGCCACCTGTAGTGGACAAGGTAGACTTTTACCATTTAAAGGGTATTTAACCTGTTGAGATCAGCACAAATATAAGGGATGGAACTGACTTCCCATGACTGGTACCCAAGCTGTAAAATTTGAACTCGGTTCCACTTGCAAGAACTTGTGCTTGAATCCTAAAAGCCATGACTTTCTCTGTCTTCATCCCTTTAACTCTGCACTTCCGTCAGCGCTTCAGTGCTTAAAAAAGAACTAGTTGTGACAGCAGTTAGAAAAAAACCCCAACAAACCAAACACCTTTTATTATTTAAGTAAGCAGATTGGAAATGCTATTACTGAAAGGTAATGGACCCCGACTGTTCCGTTTTTACAGTTGCTCTTATGAGTTGCATTGTACTTGAACTACGATACACAGATTTTTTTTTTCCCCCCCACATTAACTGCCGCTTAACTCTTGACTTGATTTAAAACCTAATCTGCCATAAAGATACATGAAATAGAACAGACTGAGAAAATACTTGAGAATAGCTGTTGTTTACAAAGAAACTAATTTATAGTACGCAGTTACGGATCAGGTAGAACAAGAGTTCGAAAACTGGACTGTATTACAAAGCATTTCTTCAAACATCCATTTTGGATTATTGCTGAAAGTTACTAATTGGTCTATTCTAGACTAATTTACAAACATTCATAAAATAGTGAAAAATGCATGCTTTAGAAACCTGGTACATATCATGCCTCTGGACTAAAAAGAAGATGAAGATGGAAGCAAGTGATGGGCATTTTTAATGTAGGTTAGTGGTGCTTAGAGTTTTTTTTCTTTCGTACGAGCAGACTCTTCAAATTTTTTCTCATTTCTTTCAGGTGTTTTTTTATCTTCAGGTTTAGTCCACGGAGGGCTGTGCAACTTCTGTTGAGGGTGAAAATAGCATCAGTGTAAGCACTGCGTACACAATATGCATATACATAAGCAAATAAAAATTACATTAAAAATCCATGGCAATAGTGCACACAGAGCTGTATTCCTGTTAAACTGATGTACCAGTCTTAAACTACTATAACAGAATATGATATTTGTCGACCGTGTCTAGAAACGGATTCTCATCTCTACTAAAGGAAGCATATTTAACAATTTAACTGTATTTAACAGTAGAACAACCATACAAGTCTGATGCTGCTTTATAATTATGGTGATTTTTATCTTTTTCTCTTGGTCTATCAAATGAAGGGCTCAGGTCTACAACTCACTGAAGACTTTTCTGTTGGTAACTTGGCTAAATACAGCTTCACATAAAGGCAAATATAGAATTATTTTGGAAATATCTCCCTTCTCCTCTTCGCAGCGCTATGGACATCCCATTACCAAAGGAAGTCACTTGACTACTAGGATAGTCCTGCTCTTCAAGTACTAAATACTTCTGCAAATTGTTACCAACCAGAAGCCGCGTTGAACAGATGAACTGCAATCAGGTGCAGTCAAACTCTGAACTGAATAAGCAGTTCTGTTTCAAAAGCAGTAGCGTAGAACGTGTAAATATAGTTCGAGTAATTGCATGCTTTACAAGACCTTTTAATAAAAAACCCGAGAATTCCTCAGAAAGAGAATACCTGAAAGCTTGTCTCTGTTTCTGCTGTCTTCAAACGAGATGTTGAATTATTGCGATTCCCCAAACATGTCTTGCCAACCTGTCAATACAGATGTCAGAGATAACGACTTCATATTTTTTTCCTAAAATATTAATGGTTTTCCTAAAAAAAAAATCAGTGTTTTTTTTAGCCTAGTTGATGAAACAGAACAAACCAAAGTTACCATAGCTAAGTGAATTCCAAACTCCTCATCATCCCTCTAGTAGCCTAGCATGGCTGTAAATTTAACAACACTTCTCTAGCTTTTTCTTTTTTTTCCCTCTCATCACAAATAGTGACGTTGATTCCTACAGTGGACCCATGGAACAGATAAGTAATTATAATTGTCTGTAATGGGTGAGGAAATAATAACAAATAGATGAAAACTAGCATTACAGTTGGGACTTCTCTATTACTATTCCCTTGTCTAAACTGCTAGATCTCTTACGTATAACAACCCCTGAGTGGAGATATGTACAATAATTCCCTGAACGGGGAATTGAGATGACTCTCAAGGTACGGAAAAGCTTGTTAGATTCATCGCTGTCATTTTATTCCAGCAATAATGTCATTTTCTTTGCTAATATGCTTTTTAATATGAGGGAAAACAGAGTTGAACAGCATAAATAAAATTAATTACACCACAAATTTTTGAACCAAAGAGATCTCGTGTTAGGAGTCTTAAGTAGAGGTTTACCCAGCACTGCAATTTCTGCTGTAATTAAATTAAAGTCCCTTTAGGAGTAGGATTAATGATGCCATAGGTGGAGAAATTAAAATTTGAAATACAGTAAAATATTGGTAATCTTTGGTCATTACTTTAAAATGTGTTCACATTGGAATTTCTCTACTTGTTTTGCTATGAAAAACTAATATATTGAAACAGAGTGAAAATAAATTAGGGATTTTTTGTAAGTTTTAAGTCATTAAAAATTCTTTCCAACATAACAGCAATTTTGTTTATTTTAAATTTTAACATGACTCTTCTTCTGAAATGTTTCCTGTTTAGCATAAGCCCTTGAAGATTTGTGAAGCTAGATAGAAATATTTTTTACATATCAGCCATAATCCAACATATTAATGAAAAAAGGTGAAAAAATAATTAGTGCATGGACACGAGCTTTGCTTGTAGGAATATGAATGCAAAGGTGCCTTCAACAAGAAACTCCCCATAACATCCACCACAAGTGTTGCTGGCATTTCTGCAACTTTTATTTTTTTAATATTATGGTTGATAACATTGGTCTAGCATACAATTACCTGTTTGTGTCTAGGAGAGCAAAGGAACAATGAACCAAGAGAGAAAAAAAAATCCCCAAATGGTATGTTTTGAGGCATTTTTTAGACAGACTTCCTTAAGAAAATGGAAAGGAAATCTGAATTCATCCTGTAGCAGCTTAAATCACCAAATGATAAAAATTACCTCACTCAGCAGAGAACGCTGAAAATAAACACCCTAACATGCAAAGTAAATAGGAAAAAAATTTATAAATATCCTTTCAGTAGAAATGACATTAGATTGGAGTTAATTAAAAAGCAAGAGATTGACAAGGGGGAAGAAAATTAATTAAGTTTTTGCACTTGAGAAATTCTGACAGTCCCTTGCCTGTAACGAAGTTGATCTATGAACAGGTGCGAATACGAAAATGAAACATATTATTAAGAAAACTACTTGGAGAGGAGACAGCTGTCTCCCTCCTGAAAGCTTCTGGAGAGACAGTAGTGCTGCCAAGGATTTTATAGTGCTTCAGGGGGGTTTCAGTCATGTTTAAGCTACTGAAGTGAGCCTCCGAGATGGTGCAATTCAAGTGACTGACGGTGGGGACTCTTCAAATTTTTCCCGCTATACACAATAGCTAATAAAAGCTGAGTTAATATTATGTTATAGGGAATAATCAGGGTAGTATTGATTAAAAAAATACCTATTGACACAGCAACCTACTCTTCCTTCTACTAAAAAAAAATAAATAACAACAGTTGGTTTATGTTCTAGATGGACTAAAGCATGAGATGACAAAGAGTAGAAATTTTTAATAGACTTTTAATATTTCAAAAGCTTAAAACTGTAGTCCCAGAAGAACTTGTATTTAATATATCTACTAGTGAGCTAAATTAAAAAAAAATATTTTCAGCTTAGTCATGTTTAGAAAAATTTGGGGGTTTCAGAGACTTGTAGGTGAGCAGCTTGAGGACAAAAGATATTACAGGTTGAACCACAAGAACAGGGTTTCAGGTTGTGTAATGAAGAGGGCAGAAATAATGCTAATGAAATAGAACATGATTTACAAATCCATAATTTACTCTGTATATATGAAAAATTTCAGGTAACCTATTTCACCAAAACAATACATAGGAGATAAGAATGCAAAAATATTAATTGAAATGAATAAAAATATAGGTCAACCATTTAAGACGTGTACACAAGAAGAAAAAAAAGTTGCCTTAGAGAAAATAAAAGCTAATGATAAAAAAAATGCTTTCTAAGTGACTAATCTTTGATACACTTTTCATAGGCCAGATCACAAAGGCAGTAAAAGAGAAGTAAAGATTTATGTCTGTAGTATTTCATATTTGTTCACTCACAGTTGTTTTCCTTTTTAATAACACACCATATGGATCACTGCCGGAGAAAGACGGTAGAATAGGACATTTTTCTAAACAAAGCAACCCCTATGTCTTTATGTTGTTAAAGCACCAAGCATTCATTATTGATTCTTTGTCACGGGGAAACCTTGTATATCATTTACAAATAAATTACAGATCGAACGACTGTGGTGACTTTCAATATGCCATCAGTCAACAGGAATTCAATAGCCAGCGTTGTAACCGGTCACTGCGGATGAGCTGTATAAGTCCACCGGACCTCGGCTTTATGTCAGTTCAGTTCTTAAAACTGAGACAAATGGGTATAACAGCATCTGCTACTATAAGGGTAAGCTGGGTTTAACTCAACCTAAACTGAATCTCCTACATATACACCCTCACGCATATTTACAAACACATGCATATATACATACATACACACACAGAGGTGTGTATATGTACATGCAAGTATATGAATATATAAATACACAAACATCTTCCCCCCCTCTTTCCTTCAGCTAAAGACCACCACAGACAAATGGGGTAATAAAAACGCAACGCACTAGAATGCCTTTCACAGCCACGAGTGATGCACACACACAAAAAGCCAAATATTAAACTTTGGTTTTTTTCTCTTTTGCTAGTTCCCCGTATGCCCAAGTGGTGGAAAGATTGTTTTGGTTTTTTTTCTCTTCTGTACAAGTCTCTCTGTCTGTCAGATTCACTCCTGTGAGAGGTACACTAATTACAAAAATACAGAATGATAGCTTGAAATGGTGGAAACTAGCAAAAAGCAAAAATAATCGCTTTTGGAAAATAAAGGGGTTGAAATGTTGTCAGCATGGGTTTTTTTCTATTTTATGAAGATGAGATTTTAGAAGTGCCTGTGGGAAGAGATACTGGGATTTTGCCAAGCTTGGAATCAAGATTTCAGCGTATCAGGGGCACGAGGCGGAACTCATACCTGTGTGTTTCTCCCCTGA
>NW_009259597.1:576757-592238 GCF_000687185.1 Egretta garzetta
TTCCTGCTGCCCTGTCTGGAGATGTGAGGGTGAGGAGGGGGAGAGGAACGGGAGGGTGTGAAAGCCTCTATGCAGGACGCTTACGTTTCCAGCTCACACACAAACCCTCTCAGGCCATGGAACAGAGCAGAGCACACCCTTGCCCCTCGTAACCCACCGTCTTCACTCCTTGCACCTCCAGGGAGGGGGAAGCCCTCTACAAAATGATACCCCGCTCCCCCCAGCATATGCTTGTACGGAGATACATACAGCTAGGCAAAAAGCAGCTTTCCCCATTCCTTCTTGCCCCTCGTAACCCACCGTCTTTACTCCTTGCACCACCAGGGAGGGGGAAGCCCTCTACAAAATGATACACACACACACACACACACCCCCCAGCATATGCTTGTACGGAGATACGTACAGCTAGGCAAAAAGCAGCTTTCCCCATTCCTCTTGGAGATCAATTGCTTTTCTTCCAAAGAATGACCATTTCTTTGAAAGATTATTACTAGAAAAGCTAATAAAACGCTAAGACTGTAACAAAAGCCTAAAGACATCCAAGTAGAAACAACACCTAGAAGGTTAAAAAAAAAGGCAGTAAGACCCAGAAAAAAGGTCTCAAGTCAGTCCTATTAGTTTAATGCAACTCCTGCATTGACTCCTCTTGCACCATCATAACAAAGCATGCTGTAATTTAAAATCTTGTCAGCAATACTTCAAGGACGCTCTGGTTTTCATGCCAAGTGTAACACAACATTTCACAATACGGACTGTTCCCCCAGCTGCTGTGCAGAAAGCTGCGCAGAGGGGAGTGGGAACATTGCACAGAGGATGAAAGAGTTTTGTCTGCACGTAATCTCTATCGGTCACAGGTAAGTTTTAAATCTGTGCTGGCTTCGTGGGAGGGCAGGGAACAGGCACTATGGTTCTGTCCCCATCTGAACAAGTCCCAGGTAGCTCAGCAGGCAAGGCAGCCTCGTAACTCAACCTCGGTGTAATGATTTAAAGTTTGGAATAAATATGAAATAATTTGTTGCCAGTCCTCCCCTTCTTCGTGCTTCCAGAGAAGTTCAGCCAGGCTCTTAAGCTATGTACCAAAAATTAAAAAAAAAAGAAATATTTCTAATATCCACTGGAAAATGAAGGCACTGTATCTCGATGATTGCCTTTTGTCCCTTAGCTAATGTCTTTCCAGGGATCAAGAAGTGTAGAATGTGGCTCTAGGGTCAACATAATAATTCAACTTAATAATGTTGGTTATTTTCTCGTTTGTGCCTGAAGTGACAGGCAGATAAATGATACAAATCAAAAGGCAGAGGACATGGCAGAGGTGGACAAGACTAAATACCTGGGAAGCTATAAATTAAGGAGAAGATAATTCAACACAGGTGCTTTCATCTAGCTGAAAAACACCGGGTGACCAAAATCTTGCAACATTTTAACAAGTGCAGATTACTGTTGGCATGGTGAAAAGATTCTGTGCTTTCTTTTGCCTTCCTTTATGGGGCCTGAGGTTGGCAGTTTCAAAGGGAGCGGGGATGGTAGGTTAACTCCCAGTCTCATGCAGAAGCACAACTCTCATGTTCCCTATATCAATTCCAAATATTTCACAAAAAGTGGTGTATTGGCATTCAAAACACAAGACAAGCTAAATGCGTTTTTACACTAAATTCTCAATTCTCCAATTTCTCATTACACTTTAAACTGATGGTTTGGTGATTCAATTAGCATTTGGTGTATTCCTTGGCCACAGACAATGCCTACCTCACCAGGCTGGAAGGAGCATTCGGACTATTTCATTGTTTTCCTCACCCAGCAAAGCTTAACATTTATTAAAGCTTTAACGGCAACCATCACATTTATAGGTTCATCAAAGATGAAGAGGGATTCTGCTACAGATCTTTTCTTCAGTTCCTAAAGACTTCTCAATCAAGTACCTTTTGTCCTAGCTTCATTAGCATGTGCCCACACAAGCAATCCCCCTTTTTCTAGAGTCAGGAAGCAAACCTTCAATACTTATAATCCCAGCCAGTATTTATCCAAGTACGCTGTTACTAAGCAAATAATGACCGGTCCTTGAAGTGGTTTTATGACTCAGAGCAGTGAAACAAGACAGAAAGATCGATTTCTCCGGAGCTTACAGTCCTGCCTTCTCTCTTTTTTCCCTTACCCTAAGATTTCCTTATTTTAATAAAAACTATAATAACTTAATGTGTGGTATCTAACCATTAGTGACAGATCCCAGTATTTCGCCCCCCCCCCCAGAGGAATTAATTCTACAGAACAATCTCAGTATTTTATGTGAAGAAGCTTTCTTTACCTTGCCATTAAATTGCTCTCACTGGTATTTCCAGTATGTCTGCCATGCATTTTGTAATTATGGGCATATTTGTAAGACAAACATTACATGCATTAAATTACATATGCTGTATTTTTATCACAAAACATCAAGAGGGATCTAATGTTTGAACACTCAACTTCAAAAGCTCTAACAGGAGTCAGAACTCCAAGTAGTGAAAGCGAAACCTTTCCCAAGGAAAAGACTTGAGGAATAAGAAATTCTGGAAAATTTTATTCAAGTGTGTTTGTTAGCTGGCCATGCCATTTCACTGTTTTCACTGTTATTAACTCTTTTCAAATTGCGTAGTTTCTTCTTAACACCTCCTTATAATTTAGTTTGGCCAACATTTAGAATTTTTATGGCCAAGGACAACAGAAGTCTTATTATGATTTTCTTCTACATGGTAGAGAAACAGACCAAATTTAGTGATGTTGAACACTTGTTACTTGCTCTACATAAACTTTAAGAAACACATTAATGATTCATTTGTGTTTGTAAAATAAAATCTTCACAGAACAAGTGCATTTTGCCTTAAGCAATACATTTTGTATATACAAGTTGAAAAAAGCCCATCTAGAACAGTGAGAAATTTAAGAAGATCGGAAAATTGAGGTGGGGCATGTATCTTGAAATACTGTGCTGCCTTTATCAGTTTAGTGTACAGTTTGATTAACAAAGTATCTTTGTGTGAAATGCTGGTTAGAAAATATGCAGCTTCATCAGTAAAGTACACAAATTTTCCACATTTATGGTATTCGGTTCCCCTAGTGAATTATACAGCAGAGCTGGAGAGGTTCACAGCTGGATGTACAAATTACAAAGGTGGATCAGCCAAGTGTGCATCTTCATTTAAAAAGAATTTTCAAAAAGCCAGTTAAAATTCAGCATGTCCCCCGGCTATCAAACTATGCAATTTGATCTGCAAACCACTGAACAATGTAACTAGAAGGGTATTCCACTGCATCAACACAGCCAATACGGACTGGCTTTATTGCTCAAATAATCATCCAACACATCACATGTGGACAGGAAATCAAGAAGTTTAAATAAGTGATATTATATTCAGCTTTTACAGTTAGAAAATAATTCTACCTCCTCTAAAGGGTATCACACAGATTTAGTAGACCAAACATTGCAGCTTCAATATTCCTTTGCATCACTACAGACCTCCTTTTGGCTTCAGTGGACACTAAAGCCGATACGCAGGATGTCTGTAGAGTACAATGGAGAAGAAAATACGATGGAGAAGAAAATACTGAGCTACTTCTGAAGAAACTAAACCTGGTACGGGAGAAAAGAATGGCATGGTTAAGTCACCAGACAAACAAGGTAGCTTAGTCATCATAAGCCAAGTTAGGCCCACAGTTTATTCAAGGACATGGTTTATCAGATTTGCTCATGAACTTATTACAGATCTCTCTTTCAATCTCCTTTGACCCTCGCTGTTTAGGAGCAAGATAGCTGTGAAGTGTGCACATGTACATATACATTTTCATAAGACACTTCCATCGTTTTTCCTGTACTTCTCCTATTTTAGAGCACAGTGCACTGACGGGATGGTTAAACTAGGATGATGTAACTTCTTGTGACCTTCACAGTCCTCATTTAGGGAATGGAATTACTGAATTCACTTTAAGAATTTTAACAGCTTGAAATTTTGTTGTAATGATGATTTCTTTTTTGTCTCATTACTCCCTTGGGAAAGCAATGGGAGAGTACAATGTGATCAAGGCTCTGCAATTGAAACTGATAGAGAAAAATGAAGCAAAATGCTGTTGTTGCTTAGAAACATGTACAAGTTTTGCTCCAATACTCAGTGTCCTTTGTCACAGAATGATTAATGAACATACAGTGTTTGTTTACTGCAGGAAATTAAGGCAGTAAATAAAAGCACTATCACTTTTATTTATCAGAGAAGACTCTACAAGGACAAAGAGCAAGAAACCTAAGATGAGAACAGAGAACAAAGAATCACTTTATGAATTGTATGATGTGTTAGCACTATCTAATAGGTAATTTTAAATGACATGTTACACGCATAAGAATTATTTTATATGAAAAAGGGATGAAGAAAATTCTGGTGTAAAAGCCAAAAAAAAAAAAAGCTCCCAACAGTTTTTGGGAAGAGGGAAAAGGAAAACGATACAGGGAAAAGAGCTCTGCAGAACGACAGCTCTCCACAGAGACAAAGCATATTGCTTTCCAGCTATCTGCACAATGAACTAACTCCTCGAATTATCTTTGAGTCATACCAATCAGCTGTTTTTATATTATCAAAAAGCACACTGAACAATTTTTATTTCCAACTGAACATGGAAATAAATAAAAGATATACCTTAAAAGTCCCACTTAACATAAAGAGAAGATGTCTTCCTGTGTCTGTAAGTCTTTTCATTACACTAGATATTCTGCTTCTGATTGGGATAAATTCCACACTGTTAATGGCTTCCTTGCTTGGAGGTGTGGCTGTCCTAACAAACTTTTTTGTAACTTGGCTCCCAAAGCCATTCCTTCAACAGACTCTGCAAGCACAGCGCGGTAACATCTTTGGCTATTAGTGTGAATCCTAGATCGATTTTTTAAAATGTGAACAGAATGGAACGATGAATATAATGTAATATCCATTTTTCAGTTGGAAAATGAATTTACAGTAGCAACAAGTTTAAAAGCAAGGTGAGACTGATAAAACTATTGCCTGCTTAATTTTACAATAAAGAACATTATCTAGCAAGGCGCAGAGAATCTGGATACCCCCACGGTATGCTTGCTCTAATTTTACTACTTTTTCCTCCAGACAGGAGGTTTTGTCAAATACAGACTTAACAAACCTTAAAGATTTAAAATTTAAAGGCAATGTGAGTCTTAAAATATGATAACTGAGAGACTAAATGATATAAAACTTAATTATATTACTGAAATTTAGATACATAGCCTAATTTCTTTTTCTTTGAATTATAATGATACTTAGATGAAGGCAGAGAACAGAGTTAGATTTTCATTTAACTTGAATCATAAAAACCAGTTCGACTCCTCAAGACTTCTAACTCCAGTTGGAATTGTCTTCTGCTTTCTCTGACAAATTTTTCATACCAAGCAGCATACCGTGCTGACTAAATAGCTAAATATACAAGTTGCTGGAAGCACAGAAAGCCACCACTGCCCCCTAAGCAAAATAATGAAATCCTTTGTTTTATAGAAAAGTGCATCTTTTAGGTGTCTTTCACTGCATTACTTGAAACAGAAATTAAACAGTCTCTTGATTTGTGAAATGCGTCAACAACTTCATGTTTTCTCCCTGCTTTAATGTATTCACTTCTGTAAAAAAATAGCAGCTTGAACCTCTTTCCACAAATATTCAGCCTAAATAAATTCAGCCTCTACCTAAAGTAACCTGTATTCCATCACACTTTCCAGAACTTTCTCAGGTGGTAACCAACCTCTAGCCATAATCTAAATAGAGTTCACTCCAACTTCAGAATTTTACATCTTATTCTTTCTTCTCCTTCTTCCATTTTGATTAGTAAGAAATGAAGTTTCGTTCATCTTCAGCCATTCAGAAAGGTGCAATGGCAAATCACGCACTTTTCTCCTGGGCACACATATGTCCTTGTCTCTGCCACCCTCTAGAGGATGCGGCAGAGGGGAATTCACTTACAATTGAATACACTTGTAACATATTTATAAAGAATAGATAATATATACAGCTTTTTACAATTTGTTGGATACTGCATCTAAGATTTGTTTTCCAAACTTTTCTGCACACTGGTACACATTGCTATGATTGCTACCAGCAAGCTACCCAGTTACCTCCGTAGGAGTTGGCTGTATTTGCAGGTAGGTAATGGGTTCAGTAGTTCATTCAAGAGCCAGTGTGACAGGCTTTTTCCTGCTGTCTCCTATATTGCACCTGCAAATTAGTCAAGGTAGCACTATATGTTTTTGACTATTGAGCAGACAATACACTCAACAAATTTTGTCTCTCTCATTCTTTCTGTTTTTTCCTGTTTTATTTGTATCATTATAATTGTAGCCATAATACATGCATTGGGGATTTCTGTTAACAGCTCCCACCATGCTGCTTGAATGAGAGCTTTGCCTCAGTAAAAGCAGCAGATTTAGCTTTCTGTCAGACGTGTCATAAGAAAAACACAGCTTGCGGCTTTCCTAGACTGGCAGTGGACGAGATTACATACTTTCAGCTATTAGACTGTCACCTCTTACATCTCCCGGAAGGTTTTGTTTTATCAAATGAAGCATCTGTGGCAGCTGTGCCTGATTATTAGTGGAAACATTATGTAAACACAATTCTGCATCTCGCTGTAAAGCAGCAGCTCTTCAACCAGGAATAAGCCAATTCTTGAAATGGTTAAACATCTAATCATATATTTTCCACGGCTCTTCTTCCCACAACAACTCTACAAGTTCCATTAAGTAGTCTTTAAAAGAAACCCAGAGAGTATACCTGCATAGATTGACAGCAAAGAGCATTCGCCCCTCAGCACTTTAATGCAGAATATAGCTGGCTTATAAAATATATGTACCAGCTTGACTAGGAAAAGTAAGTCACACTGATAATTGCCTAAGGCATTAAAGCATTCATCCAATCTAGATTAGACCCTGATTTCTAGGTGAGCTAAGCTTACATCTTGAGAATCGCACTCCTGGATGCTCTGATTTTCTTCCTTTCTTGAGGCCACCTGAAGATTTTCTTTCTCTGCTGAGGTATTTCGCTGGATGTGGGAAATAAAATAAAATAAAAAAAAAAAAAAAGAGTTAATATAGATAAAATTTCAGAAAAGTCACATTTGAAAAATCAGGATAACAAGAAACCAAGAGGTGAGAAACTGCAAACTGTTAACTACTTTATACACTGCACTGTCAGCAGATTTCGTAAAGGGAATGTTGTAATATTCACCCTCATTAAAGCACTCCTTTGTAAAGGATTGTTTCCACATATGTAATCAAGACTTTCTACCTGAAAACTGACCACAGAAAAGTGACTTGATGGTATATTTTTTTGTATGTTAAGTAAAATAAAATGAAATACAAATTAAACTGTATTTTCTTTTGTGCATACATTTGGATGGGTGAAGTAAAGGAAGGGGGGAAAAAAAAAAAGGCGTTTTCAAAACTCCTATTTCTCTGACTCTTGTGGATTGTGGGGAAGATTTAGGCCCTGAGTTGAAGCCATTTATAAACTGCTTTAGCTTACTTCAGCTGCCTGCAGCGTCTCCCTGCTGGGACCTCACATCACTGCGAGCTGGCAAAATGTATTCCCTTTCATGCCTCTCCCTTACCTCCTTAGGCTCAGAACGGATGGCTGTACGGGACAGGTACCCTATAATCTGGGCTATCACGTTATATAAGCAGTGCATTTCTTTCCACTAAAACATTGGCCATTTTAGGCAGGTTTTCCCATATTTCCTGCAACTTTGAAGATTCAAAGGGACACGAGCAGGAAGGAGATCTACTGCTTTTTTACAGAGAGCTTGCACTGTATTTATACCTCAGTATTTTTTAATTTAGCTTGATAACTTCACAATTTTGCGGCCTTAAATACTAGGCCATGGCATAACATGACAAGGAATTATTTCAAAAAGAAATGATCCATAAAATCTGGAAATGTATTACTGAACTGACTGGATATCCTGAGACACATATCATTGCTTGTACACCACAACTGCACACTCTGCTGAGACATAAATTACCTAAACCAGCTGGGGGCACCACAATTTGCCGATAGTCATGAGATTATTATTATGACCACCTTGTTATTCTTAGTTCTGCAGAATTATTTGTTTAAAAACCATTCATCTTCCAAAGTCTAATTCACAGTCCACTGAAATTCATGGGAGGAATGTAAATGAGATTTATAAGCATTTCCAAAATATACCTTTGCTAAAAAAAGCTCCCAACAATAAAAACACCCTACAAAATCCAAATCAAAACATAATGCCTTGTTCTTACTCTGATACAATATATTCCAAGAAAATAATCCAATCAAAAAACCAGCATTGACAAGCCTCTCTTTTTGTTATAAGTTTCAGATCGTGAAGAGTTTGTAACTATCCCTAGGGATTTGTTTTCCATCGAATTGTCTGCAAGACATCTTGAAACGTTTCAGGGCAATGGGGACAGGGAACAAATCAAACCAATTTCTCTGCAAAGAAAAGTTAGAACTTCAGACACCAGTTCTGAAAGCTTGAACCATCCTTCCTTCATGTCATTTATACTGCACTGAATTACTCATGAATACAAAGTTTTCAAAAATGATGGAGAACGGAAGAAAACAAACCTGGCTGGTTACTATTTGCAATATAATAATTGTAATAGTCTCTGTTTAATAGCTCTTCAGTGAGGAATTGTTAGTTTTATAGAGCAACTGACTACTACAAAAAGCAATGAGGAGGTGAACAGATTAAGAAGACCACTATAAATAATTGTTTTGTTAAATAATAAATGTCATTTCATACCTGTATTGAGTGATTTGCCTGTTTGCACTGAAAGAATTACCACAGTTCTGCAAACTTAAATTTCTTCCCATTGAACAAGAGGGGCGTATGTACAGTGAACTATCGTACACACATTCACCTGATTTCTTGGTGACTTGAACCAGTAAATCCACAGGGGATGCCAGGAAAACCAGCCAGCTTGAAGCCTTATTAACTCAGGAGAATAAGCGTCTGTGAATTTGATTCCTGCCCAAGATTGTACCACAGAAAATTATACATGCAGCATACGTACCCAATTTCTCAGCAAGTTTACTCGTTTCTACAGAACAAGGGGAAGTTTGGGATATTTAGGTGAGGCTGTCATCAAGAAAACACTTACCCAGTGTCACGTTTTCAAATGCTTACAGCATTTCCTACCTCTAGGAAAATGAAATACAGGAAAGTTTCCAATTCTCATCCTCTTTAATATTGAAAATAGTCAAGTGCAATATTATATCCTGGAAGTCTTCCCCTTTTTTTCTATCCCCAAACAAGATATCACAGTTTTCAAGGTGTTTCAAGTTTTCATATGATTGCCATAACCAGTAGGACCAGAATCTGTAACAGCCTTTAAAAATCACTTGCCACAGCTGCACTGCTCAGCTGCCAGCCAAGCTAGGGAGCCACGTGGAGCCCGCTTCATTCCCTGTCTGGTTTCCAACTGATACACATCGCAGCATCACTTGCTATTGCACAACCATCATCTCCAATTATTTTTCATATTGCTACCCTGGGCTGACACTGATCTGCATGTCCTGAGTTCTAGTTTAAAACCCCTCCGTGCTTCTTGCAGCAGCCAAAGGAGGAGAGCAGAACAGAGGGCAAGGAGGTGTCTTGCCAGGCCCTGGCTATGTCCTGTAGATTTGAGTCCTGTCCTTATGGTCAGAACGCCACAGGGCTTTCCTGCATCTTACAAAAGTCCTTTTAATCTGTAACATTTTGAGACAAAGACTGACTTCTTACATGGGGAAAAAAAAAACCCCAAACCAAAATAAAAATTAGTATTTTTGAAGGCTTAACTGTTTGCTGATGATGTGGGAGTCTTTGAGGTAGACTTTGCAAACAAGATCCTTTGTTATTGAAAATAATCTCTCCCAATAAAAAAATGGAAATGCTATTATTTGTCTGAATGAAGCCTATTTACTAGACTGACAGTTTACCTAATAAAAATGCCATCACGTATTCCAGAGTGGAACAGTTTGGAAACAGTCTCTGAACTCCTTCCCAATTTGCTTAAAGCTTTCTGAACCCTCCTCAAAGCTTTTCGATACAGGCTTTCGCATATGAACATTTTTTCAAGGATCAGCAACCCTTTTATCTTTTTTGCTTTGAAATAATTTAGAAATTACAGCATCTTCCTGGTGAGACCTCACAAGCTTGACTAAAAACCAAGCTTTGCCTTTCAGATACTTAAAATAAACAAAATTGTTTACAATGCATTTAATGTATATGCTTGCAGATGAACCTAGACTCCGTTGGTGTGCGCTTTGCTTGCAGCAAAACTTCCAGAATACTTATGACAGAGAAACAAGCCAAACTCATTATTTCTTTGACTTCTCTTCCAAAGTCTGCACTGGAATAAATGACAAGATCCCAGTTCTGCTTCATGCCTTTGAAATTTCCTTCAGTTATGCTTTATATATTTTTCACTTCTAACATCATGCAAATTTCCCTCACAAAGCGTGCCCTATTGTTATAATATCCTCATCTTAACTGCTAAATAAAACTGTAAAGCTAGGTCAACTGAGTTCCATCTTCCATAATGCTTTTTGACTTTGATATGTAGTTCAATTCTTTCTTATATTAGAAATAGTCTTATCAGGTCTTTCTTCTTCCCACATGGCTTTTTGGCATGACTGCACAACTCTCACTCTCTCCAGTCAGCGTTTGTTCATTTGAGATGCCAGAGCGCTATTGACAGGACTGTTTGCCAGATGACCTGCCAACACAAATACGGGTTCCATCAATGCATTTATTTCCTATTACCTTGACTCTCACAGATTACTCTTTTCTACACTATGGGTTTCTAGTGATATTCAATTTCCGTGTTAAAAAAAAAAAAACAAACTTAAGGATTCTCATACAAATCTAACAAGACTGCATGGCATTTTGAATGTAAGCAAACAAACTAAGCAGTTTCTGGCGGAGTGCAAGTTCATAATACCCAAGGACAACCCCCCCTCGCCCCAGTTCTATGAGAGCCATGATGATTTTTCTCTAATGATGGGCAATGTCCCGATATGCATATTCATAGCGTCTTTTGATAAGCATAAGTCATCGGAGTTTGCCCAGAAACACATTTTTTTGCTACAGAAGGCTTCACCGGCCCAATCGACAAACATTCAAAAACTACCTATAGCAAAGACTTGCTAGCCTGATCTTGGCGTGCCCGTTGTGCCTGGCTGCACTCCGTGACATCCGCCTGGCACGCTGAGCTAGGCCTGTCTCGGAGACCCCCCTGGGCGGGGGGTTGCTTCTATTCACCTACCTCCTGCAAGGTTACCAAACAGATGGCTTGCAAAGCGGCTACAAATGGGAAACAACCAAGCCCCGAGTCGTCCCCGCTTCTCAGCGCACTCCAACATTTTGTGTTCTTCTGGGAGAGGTCTTATTCCTCTGGGATGGAAATGGCTTATTGTCACGTCTAGGAAATCCAAAATTGATCGAGGATTTGTAGCACTTACTGGGAAAAAATGAGCAGTTTTATATGTAGCAGGTGGATGAAGTTGTAAGAGCTTTTCTGGGCAAGGTGCACAGTGCAAGAGCCAGAAATACCTCCTTTCCAAAGTCAGTTCTCTCCAACTGCTCCTGGAAACCAGGGAATTTGCCTGTACATCAGACGCGCACACAGGCCAACCGCCACGTAATGCCTCACATACTTATTTCAGTCAAGAAAAAGGTATCACCTTTTCCTTCCTCCCTCCTTCTGAGTAGCACCGTTTGCAACTACAGAAGTTTGCAGTTGCTTTTTGGATTGTATGCTAGACTTTTGACTCGCTCTCCTAGCCCTACAAATCTCAGACGTTTTGAAGTAATTGAATATCTATCATATCTTTCCACAACAGAAATCGCAGATAAGTATGCATTAATATCTATGTATAGTATAAAGGAAATCACTGCATTGCATTTCATTCTGTCCTGACTTTAAAATCTTCCACAGTTTAACTCACATGCAGAAGTAAATAAGTCCAATTCTAATAACGGCAATCACCCTATATATTTCTATGATAGTGATGGTCCTTGTACAGATATATTTGTCTGTATATGCAGTAGAAGTAACTAGCTTTTCTCTATTGCACAGTCAATATTATTCAACAATAAGTGAGAGAGACATAGCTCAGTTTTTATTTCTATTTAATGCACATTTATATAGGGAAATTGTTCTCAAAGGACTGAAAAACCTACAATGTACCAAATCTTTAAACTTCTAGATACTGTTTCTTAAGTAAACAGAATTGCCCTTTTTTTTTTTTTTATTTGCACTATATTAAAATGTCTTTAAGGTGGAAAATAGCTGCCTACTGGTATATATTATGCCAACACTGAGCACAGAGCACAAGAATCAGAAGTTTTGCAAGGAATCTAGGACAAACTCATTCCCATTAAAAGTGAAAATTGTTAGGCCACCGTTAACAAAGATATCACAAAAGACCGTATTTTCTTTTCTTCACTTTTCACATGCATTTGTCTTGGTTCTAATGAAATCTCTCCAAGATGAACATTCACAATAACCTCAAATGGCCGAACATCCATCAGAGGGAAAGGACTTGTTCTTTCAAATAGATCATTTGGGATGATAGATGACATATTTAGATGTTAATTTCCTGAATCATCCTTTTCATAACATTACTACGAGTGCCGAATTTTCCCTCACACACGCAGCCTCCTCCCAGCAGTATGTTATGTTGGACATTAATGTTTTTAAATTTTTCTTTGTTAAGTGTTCTGGGGTCTTTCCTCCCTTGAAAAAAACCCCTAACTCTAAAACAAAACAAAACAATTCAAAAAGTTTCATTTGTCAAGAGCTAGGAAAAGCCTTGATTTTTTCGAGCGCTGTTTGTACTATTTCCTACTACATAATTCTTCCAGTTAAAGTCAATCTCCTTGGGAAAAAAAACTAGTTACTAACCACTGCAAACCAGCAGAACACATCTCTAACTTGAACATCTTTTCTACATGAGAGCCACTACAGTGCCCCCTGAACTTGAGAGAGGTGGAGGATGACTGTCGGAGACCAGAGCAAAGCACCCTCGCCATGGGAGCCCAGTACAACGTGTAGCAAACACACATGTTTGAGTTTGTACTTGAAGATAAGAAAGCAGCACAGAAACAGAAGATGAAAATAATAATAGGTCACCTTCCTCTGGCAATATACAAAATGTATTTGCATTTTCAGTATGGAGTGGAACTCATTAACTACGCTCAGGCATCCACTGTTTCAGTTGTTACAAAATGCCTCCAAGAGAGCTGCAAGGGGCCGGTAAGGGAGGCAGGACTTGCAGGACCGCAGTGCCCTTCTACAGAAATAGCCAGAGAACTATTTTAGGGCATCTAAACAGGCAACGGATGCCAATTTAATGCAATTCCCCAACTACCTAGCTACACACAAATAAAAAGAATCCACATCTGTTTATCATTGTGCTCTGAATTCTGCTGGTTTTTTCTAACACAGCTTATTTTGAAAGTGGTGCATGTTTCAGATAATTTACATGATTTCTAGCAGAACTGTAAACCAACGTTTTCCATTGCCTCACTTTGTAACAACCCCAGTTTCTTATTTATATTTCCATGCGGGGGGGGGGACACCCTCATAAAAATGTATGCAAAACGTTTTCTCAGGATCAATAAGATGAGCTCTGTGATGATTCATTGTATCTCAGTTTTCAACACAGAGTCAAAATTATGTATTTACTTCTATTTAACTGCAAACAAGATAGAGGATATCTAAGTCACATGCTTCAAGAAAATTAAGCAAAAGTAAACAAAACAAATTCTCATAAGATTATACAAGAGAGCGCGCTAAAATTACCTAAATTAATTGAAAACAAAACTTAGAAATACTCTTCCTTGTACTGACCTTGTGAAAGTCATAAATAATCACCTACATTAAGCTGAGGACAAAACATTGCCATCTCTGTCACATAGCAGACGTGGATATTTTGTATGAAATGTATGAGACAATAAAAAACCAGGATTATTAGAGTCAACTGTTAGGTAGACTGTTCAGGAAAATTAAACACTAAAGAGAACATCATATGTCACAACATTCTGGAACCCAGTGAGGCTACACATTTAGAGTCCAAATTATTTTTTAGTCAATAACGACCACCATAAAAGAATCTAAGTAGTTCTAAGCAGTATTTAGTGCACACATACCACACGTGTGTGCACATATAATTATATATAATTTATAATAGCTAAAATACAGCATGATATATAATCTTGAGATAATATATTAATTTAGATATAATTGCATATGTGTGATTGTGTGTGGTAATATATTACTTTAGATATAATTGCATATGTGTGATTGTGTGTGCCAAGTGTGAGAGAAAAAAACAGCACAAGATAGAAATTAAGTATCACCAGTCTAATCACAAAATTCATTTTTTAATCAGGTCAACGTTAACGTCCTGGTTCTTATTCTTCCTAACTGACAAGATAAATAGAAAATTCAATAAACTATGACATTAAAAGTATGTTTCCAGTATTTAAGGAAAAAACACAAGGTGACAATTTCAAGAGTTAGAGAAAGCAATGGGTTTGTTCGTTCTTTATGTATTTTTCTAAATTTTCTTCCAGAAGACACATTTAATGTTGAAGAAACTGTTGTTAACATTTGCTGATGTTTAGATTTGAAGGTCACTGCAAGTCCTCTAGAGCATGCATTATTTTTTTGTATTGGTTTTGGTTTTTTTTTTTTTTTGACAGTACCTGTTTTATATTGTCCAATACTCTGTGGTTAATAGAGTAGATGTTCACTTGCACAAAGGACAGTAAGGAAGCAACTTCCTGGTGGTTTTATTTTTTTATTATTATTTTTAACAGGAGTTGAATGGCTCTTATATCTTAGACTATATAGACTATTTAGTAGTAGTAGTAATAGCAGCAAGAAAAAAAATACTTGTAAGATGGCTTATGATGGCTTACAGGAAAAAACCAGAAAAATTCATCAGGTAAACTATTCAATGTGAAGCCCTTGTTCTGTTCTAGAGTTGTACATGTCTTGAGCAGCCTATGCAGTAGTTTCCAAAGTAAATGTTTATAATGCCCAGGCTACCAAGTGCTTGAAATAGAAATAAAGCACAGAAAAGGATGACAATTCTACTCCCTCCTTGCAGAGGGAAGAACAACAGGATTGACACCGACAGTTTTTGAGTTTGTATAAATGTGTAATAACCTGAGAGCAGAGCACATGGAGGCCAGGGAGGTAATTTGAGATAGCCAGCATGGCTTCACCAAGGGCAAGTCCTGCCTGACGAACCTAGTGGCTTTCTATGATGGTGTGACAGCATCAGTGGACAAGGGAAAACCAACAGACGTCATCTATCTGGACTTCTGCAAAGCCTTTGACACGGTCCCCCACAACATCCTTCTCTCTAAATTGGAGAGCTATGGATTTGATGGGTGGACTGTTCGGTGGATAAGGAACTGGCTGGATGGTCGC